>NC_047144.1:28665416-28965416 GCF_009829125.3 Periophthalmus magnuspinnatus | reverse complement strand
ATTCCGCCAGGCTCCGGAAGTGTGCTCGGAATACGCGGGATGATGGAAACCTCGCTCAGAATTGTTATGAGCTGAGGGAGTGCAGACGCCCCCAAGGGGAGCCAGGCCTAACGCGTCTGCAAACAAATCACCAGCATGTGTGTGGGCCCGTATTTAGAACAGTGTGGGGACTAAAGTCTGTACACACTTTCATTTCATAGGGAACTTTGGCTTTAAGGGGACAAAAACTCAGGGAAGAAAATCACTATATTAGATCAATGACATAATGATTTGATGTTAAGATACAAATTATGAACCTATATAAACACAATAACATACCATGGCAGCTTTTATGGAGCTTTCTACGATGTTATAATGATGTCTCCGTTTGATAAGTGTTTAACTCATGGTTAAAGAGGTGGCATTTTACTTCTATGGGGTTTTAACTGAAAACACATAACACATTTAGATCATCATGTCACCTTTTATTATTTTTAAAATGACATATTTACTGAAAACAACGTATGAACATGGTTTATAAGTTTCACTTTCATTTTTGACTGTCCCCTCCCTTTGCTCCCCGCGCTACGTCACTCCCCCTTCAGAGCGCTGTCCCATTACCATCTGAGTGTGTTCCTCTAATGAAAATGTTGCACATGCCATCAGGTTTGTAAAGTTGCTGTGTGCGATTTTGTACAATGTTTTTCATATTGTTGTGTGGGAGCACGGGTGACGTAGACTTGTGAGCGGAGCATTGCACAGAATCTTACAGCTAACTGTAAGGAGCGTTCAGATGCTGCCCGGGAGAGAGCTCTAAAATACTCAAACATGCATGGATGACATCTAAAAAATAGATTTTGCATAATACTCCCTTTTTAAGTAGTATTTTGAGTGATTCACACATGGTTAAGTAATTTGTATTGCCCTGTATCCAAGGCTTGAGTGCTCTTAAAATATCTGTTTTCACCTATCCCCTATCTCCACCCAATTTCCTGAGCTCATTCTTTGAGCACAGACTGTTGCTGAACCTAGACCTGACCAACTGGAGGAGACTCGTACCTATTTGCTTAATTAAATCCAGGTGTCGACTTTTTTTTGGCCAGGCAGTGTATATGAACAGATCAGAAATATCACATAGCCATTCTCCTTATCAAAACATATGTGGAGAGGTTTGTCATGTATGCATGTTTGAGCAATCTAGCGATCTCTTCTGGGCCCTATTCGAACCCTTGTTAAGGTTAGCAGCACGATTTTGTCCAAAGCTCAGCCCATGGTCCCACGCAACACATCTCCATAAATACTGTATACCAAAGCAGAATGCAAAACAATACACTAAAACTTTAAAAACGTGATACCATGTGCAGTAGTTTCATTAGCAGGATGCATGCTGATGGTGCTGTGAAGTCGCTCTGAAATGTATTACACATTTTAATGTTTTAAAACAATAAAAGTTAACATGGTGATGCAGATTTTATTATTAGCATCAGACAGTGGTCTCATATACACAAAATGTCATTCACAACAACTTAAAAAATTGTTAGTAAGTATGTTAAAGGTCCTATATTACACAAAATGTACTCTTATGAGCTTTAAGCCATGTTATAATGCTGTTTCTTCATTAAAAAACATACCCAGAGTTTTGTTTTATTCACGTGTTTAAGTAACACTTTATTATTAGTCTTTCTACATCTCCAAAGTTCAAAATGCTCTGATTCACCTTGTGATGTCATGTAGTGGTAGTTTTCAAGTTAACAGATCCTTTTACTTTTTGTTTTGTAAACTGTAGGACTGAAATGATCCAAACAATTTTAGTGAGGGTGTATGGGATTTCAAAACACAGTGGAACACTTCCTGTATTACCCCATGACATCACAGGGTAGAGCAGACTGTTTTCTGTTTGAGAGAAGAAGTCAATTTGCAAAGTTTGTGTGTTAAACATGTGTGAATGAAACAAAACACAACTCTGGGTCTGTTTTTTTTATGGGGAAATAACATTATAACATCGATCAGAAAATACTGCAATAAAAACCCTTTAATAAAAAAGTTATATTAAAAATGTGGATGCAATGAACAAAGAGGATAAGATAATAATAATACTGTGACTTTGACTACTACTACTACTATTACTACTACTACTACAACTACTAATAATAAAACAATATGACATCATCATCTCCTCCCCCTCCCTCCTGTATCTATATAATGTCAAACACAGTGTAAATACATCCTTGATTCCCTCCATACCTCCTCACATCTGTCACCGTGCGCCGTGAGACCTCAACATATGGTGCAGCTCGGAGAATACGTGATAATTGTTTGTTTATGTCCATTTATTTTTTTATTTATTTTTTATTACTTTTCCTGTGCCATTAGCCTTCTCCGCAGGCGGCCCATCCTCCGCATCTGCCTGGGCCCTGAGTGGCTCCCAAGCGCTCCACCGCCGCTGTGCTAACACGCCAATGCTAAAGTACTGATAGCATTTTGTTAGCATTTTGCTGGCCCTGGGCTCCACAGACGCCACTGCAGGGGGGTGCTGTGCTGAGTAACAGTTTAGTTTTGTGTATAATCCAGTTCATATTACAGTGTAGTGTGGGTTTTGTTAAAATGTTTGAAAATAGGTAATGCAAGTCTTTTATGAGCTTTGAACCATGTTATCACAGTGTTTCCTCATCATTAGTTTATTAAGTTGTATTATGAGTGTTTAAAGAGGTGGCATTTTACTTCTATGGGGTTTTAACTGAAAACACATAACACATTTAGATCATCATGTCACCTTTTATTATTTTTAAAATGACATATTTACTGAAAACAACGTATGAACATGGTTTATAAGTTTCACTTTCATTTTTGACTGTCCCCTCCCTTTGCTCCCCGCGCTACGTCACTCCCCCTTCAGAGCGCTGTCACATTACCATCGGAGTGTGTTCCTCTAATGAAAATGTTGCACATGCCATCAGGTTTGTAAAGTTGCTGTGTGCGATTTTGTACAATGTTTTACATATTGTCGTGTGGGAGCATGGGTGGCGTAGACTTGTGAGCGGAGCATTGCACAGAATCTAACAGCTAACCGTAAGGAGCGTTCAGATGCTGCGAGAGAGCTCCAAAATACTCAAACATGCATGGATGACATCTAAAAAATAGATTTTGCATAATACTCCTTTTTTAAGTAGTAGTTGAGTGATTCACGCATGGTTAAGTAATTTGTATTGCCCTGTGGCTTAAGTGCTGTTTTCACCTATCCCCTGTCTCCACCCAATTTGCTGTCCTTACTAGTGATTATTCATTCAAAGACCATTTCAGACTTGAAGTCATACACTGCCTGGCCAAAAAAAGTCTAATACATACTCTAATATTTGGTTATTTAATATTTAGCTTTGATTACGTCACATATTCACTGTGACATTGTTTCGATAAACTTCTGCAATGTCACAATATTTATTTCACTCCATTGTTGCATACATTTTTCAAAATCTTGCATTGATGATGGTCGAGTCTGACGCTGCACAAAGCCTTCTCCAGCACATCCCAAAGATTCTCAATGGGGTTAAGGTCTGGACTCTGTGGTGGACAATCCATGTGTGAAAATGATGTCTCATGCTCCTGAACCACTCTGTCACTATTTGAGCGCGATGAATCCTGGCATTGTCATCTTGGAATATGCCCGTGTCATCAGGGAAGAACAAATCCATTGATGGAATAACTTGGTCATTCAGTATATTCAGGTGTCAGCTGACCTCATTCTTTGAGCACAGACTGTTGCTGAACCTCGACCTGAACAACTGCAGGAGGTGGTGACTTTTTTTTTGGCCAGGTGGTGTATATGTACAGTTCAGAAATGTCACATAGCCATTTGTCAACAATAAAGACACATGAATGAAAATGTGGCTTTTGTTACGGAGAAATGTCACTATGAAAAGGCAAAGCTTACCACTTATGCAGTTTTGAACAGGAAGTCAACAGAACTGCTTCTATTATTAAAGAGGGTATTATTGTTAGGAGTTAATACCCCATAGAAATAAAATCCCCTCATTTTAGCTCAACATTGTAGTTTACAATGAAGACTAGATTTAAAATAGTGATCTACTTATGTTACAGTTTAACACTAAATTCTCAGAAAGCGTGACTTCATTAATGTTGAGGAATCTGAGCTTGGGCATTGGCAACTCCTAATACTTGTACAACTACTAATACTGTCTATTAAGTTCAAGTACAAGACAGATATGGAAGATTAGTACAAGTAGTACAAGGTGCTTGTGACATAAGGGAAAACTACAGCACAATATTCAGTGTCATGTAAACATTTTCCACATGTATTTGAGCAGAACTTGCCCCAGTACAGATGCATTCCAACTCTTGAGGAATGTTGATAAATTGTTTTATTATTCAAGCATCAGGAATTGCACTGTTAACATGCTAGTTGTTGTTAGCATTGCAGTGACAGCAGAACTCTTCTCTGGTCTCTCAGAGAGTTGTGTTGAGCGAAAGAGAGAAAGCAAGAGGGAGAAAGAGAGAAAGGAGGTGAGGACAGATGATGTGTACAAGGCCTCTGCTACTGGGACTGTTTCCCCTGTGGACGCTGGAATAAGAACAGTCCCTGGAGGAGAAAGAGAGGGGGGAGAAATGGAGGGAAAGGCATGAAGGAGAAAGAGGGGAGAGGGGGAGATGTGGGGCAGAAAGGAACAGATGGAAGATAGATAGGTAGATAGATACAGTTGAAGCCAGAAGTTTACATTCACTATATAAAAAGACACATGCACTTTTTTTCTCCATTTCAATGTATTACTTTCTTCAGAGTCAGTAGTTGATATACGTGTGCATTGTGGAAACCCAGATGATGATGTCATGTCTTTGGAAGCTTCTGATTTTGGTTTGTTGACAACACTTGAATTAATTAGAGACGCACCTGTGTCTGAAACACAATGCTTATTTTTGTAAGATCATAGAAAAGTCAAACGAAAAAAGCTAAGATATCAGGAAGAAAACTGTTGACTTGCACAAGTCTGGTTCATCCTTGGTGAAATTTCCAGATGCCTGAAGGAGCCACAGTCATCTGTTATAAAAATCAGAACAATTATACACAAGTATTAAGACCATGGGAATGTCCAGCCATCACACCACTCAGGAAGGAGACGGGTTTTGTGTCCCAGAGATGAACTTGCTTTGGACCAACATGTACAGATCAACCCAAGAACAAAAGCAAAAGACCTTGTGAAGATGCTCCTGAAGCTGATAAGAGTGTTTCATTATCCACAGTGAAACAAGGACTGTACCAACATGGACTGAAAGGACTCTGCAGGAAAAAGACATTACTCCAAAAGACACAGACAAAAAAAGCTAGTTTAGAGTTTGCAAATGCACACAGGGACAAAGACCTTATTTTTTGGAGACTAAAATTGAACTGTTTGTCTATAATAAGTACTGCTATGTTTGGAGGAAAAAGGGGAAGCTTGCAAGCCTAAGAACACCATCCCAACTGTGAAATACAGAGGTGGCAGCATCATGTTGTGGGGACTGGTGCACTTCTCAAAAAAGATGCATCATGACGAAAGAACATTATGTGGAAATACTGAAGCATCATCTCAAGACATCAGCCAGGAAGTTAAAGCTTGGCCACAACTGGATCTTCCAAATGGACAATGACCTGAAGCATACTGCCAAACTGGTTACAAAGTGGTGTAAAGATAACAAAGTCAATGTTTTGGAGTGACCATCACAAAGCTCTGATGTCAATTCTATTGAAAATGTATGAACAGATCTGAAAAGGCTTGTTGTCACTATTCCTTCCACAAGGTTCTCACTGTTGTGAGAAACTTGACCCAAGTCATCCAGTTCAAAGGTGCCAAATACTAATGACATGTATGTAAACTTCTGACTTTGAAGAAATGCATCAACATTTTCTTAAAAATTCTTCTCTCATTATTCTGGTATTTGATAAATAGAAATAATTTTGATAATCCAAACTAAAGTAAAAGACGTTTAGTCTGATTTCATGTCAAACAATGAGAAAAAAAACCAACAAAAACACATGGTTCTTTTTATAAAGTTTATGTAAACTTCTGGTTTCAACTGTAGATAAATAGACAGATAGAGTTTAAGTTTAATGCCAAATTGTGGAACATTCCAGGGAAAGTGATAATATCTCCACGGAGACACTCCACTAGAAAAGTTGCATACTGTAACTTTAAATGGTAATAATAATAATAATAATAATAATAATAATAATAATAATAATAATAATAATAGAGTTTTTACTACCTTTATATTAGGTAGCTATTTGATTTTACTACAGATTCCATTCAACAGTAAAGTTAAAGGCACTGCATCTGATTTTTACTATTTTAAAAAAACATAACATAGTATTACAAGTAGAAGTATTTCATTTTAAACAGTTTGCACTAGACCAAAGTTATTATTTACTTTCTTTATGCATTCAGAACATCCTGATTATTCTTCATGATGAGTTTATAAGCACACTCAGAGACCAGAGCGGAGTTTTTCCGTCACGCTAATGACAACGAGCATACTAATGTATTCCTGATTCTTAGACAAACCTGTACTGAGGCAAAACATTTTTTGTTAAAATACACAAACAAAAAAAAAAAAAAAAACAAAAAAAAAAAACCCAAACAAACCAAAAAACCCAAATCTGGTATTTGGCCTTTAAGTTTGAAACAGCTTACAACAACTCTCTATAACATACACATTGATTCTTTCTAATCTGGTAGCTGTCTGCAAATGAAGATGCTATGCTCACGTCTGCCTGTAACACCCGGGGGACCATCAGCTGACCGCAGACACAAACTGATCTGAACTGTTAATCCATTTCCATAGCGACCGGAGGGAGTGCTCTGCGCGGCCTGTGACACTTCTAATCAGGGGTCAAGTGTGGCTTTATAGATCTACGCGACCCCGTGACCCCAGGCCGGAGCCAGGGGGCCGGTCAGGAAATATGTGCTGCGAGCTATTAGCATCAAAGTGGTACTCAGGAGTACAAGGCTAGCAGAAAAGTTAGCAACCAACTTAAATTGCACTTTTTTGAGGAATAGGCTCTGTACACAGTGGCATGTTAGCTAGAGCTAAAGTAAATAACTTAAAAAAAATGAAACAAAGACACTACATGCAAGACTCAATGTTTGTCCACTAACTGAAGGTTGGTGGTTTGAATCCCACTCACATAAAACATCATTGACAGAGCAGTTAGATCACTGATCCAATGCTCTTGGGCAAGACACTTCATCCTCCTCACCCCAGCGTCTGTGTACCATGGTGTATGTGTGAGTGTGTGTATGTGTGTGTGAATGGGTGCTGCTTCTTTGATGTAAAGATCTTTGAGCCTTAAAGGTGGAGAAGTGTAGTGTTGTTTTAATGTTTTTATGCCAAAAAATTAGCATTGGGTTTCTAAAAGTGTGTCCTCTGGTTCCCCACGCAGGTGTGAAGTGTTTAACATGTTGTCAGTGACATCCTACCCATATCTCGCTGATCGCTGCCTGATCTTTTAAGTATTTATTTGTGTGTTTATAATAACAGCATTCGAATCTGCTCACATTTGCCCATGTAAAAAGTCATATAATTTTACTTTTAATATGCCATGGATTGTTCTCTTTTCTCTGTTCTTTTTTGTCCTCTGTTTTTCTGTCTGAATGTATAAATACTTACATAGAAAAACAATGCTTTGTTAACTCTAACCTCTAACCCACTAACCTTAACCCTGACCAACACAATTTATATCCATCCATTTTCTTCCGCTTATCCGGGGCCGGGTCGCGGGGGCAGCAGTCTAAGCAGGGACTCCCAGACTTCCCTCACCGCGGACATGTCCTCCAGCTCCTCCGGTGGGACCCCAAGGCGTTCCCAGGCCAGAGAGACATAGTCCCTCCGGCGTGTCCTGGGTCTTCTGCGGGGCCTCCTCCCGGTGGGACATGCCCAGAACACCTCCCTAGGGAGGCGTCCAGGAGGCATCCTGAGCAGATGCCCGAGCCACCTCAGCTGGCTCCTCTCAACGTGTAGGAGCAGCGGCTCTACTCCGAGCTCCTCCCGTGTGACCGAGCTCCTCACCCTATCCCTAAGGGTGCGCCCGGCCACTCTGCGGAGGAAACCCATTTCAGCCGCTTGTATCCGCGACCTTGTCCTTTTGGTCATTACCCAGAGCTCATGACCATAGGTGAGGGTAGGAACATAGATTGACCGGTAAATCGAGAGCTGTGCCTTTGGGCTCAGCTCCTTCTTTACCACAACGGACCGATACAGCGACCGCATCACTGCAGACGCTGCACCGATCCGCCTGTCAATCTCACGCTCCATCTTTCCCTCACTCGTGAACAGGACCCCCAGATACTTGAACTCCTCCACTTGGGGCAGAGACTCACCACCCACCCGGAGAGAGCAAACCACCTTTTTCCGGTCAAGAACCATGGCCTCGGATTTGGAGGAGCTGATTCTCATCCCAGCCGCTTCACACTCGGCTGCAAACCGCCCCAGTGCCTGCTGCAGGTCCTGGCTCGAAGAAGCCATCAGGACAACATCATCTGCAAACAGCAGAGATGAAATCCTGTGGTTCCCAAACCAGACCCCCTCCGGCCCCTGGCTGCGCCTAGAAATTCTGTCCATAAATATAATGAACAGAACCGGTGACAAAGGGCAGCCCTGGCGGATTCCAACATGCACCGGGAACAGGTCTGACTTACTGCCGACAATGCGAACACAGCTCCTGGTCCGGTCATACAGGGACCGGACAGCCCTTAGCAAAGAGCCCCGGACCCCATACTCCCAGAGCACCCCCCAAAGGACACCACGAGGGACACGGTCGAATGCCTTCTCCAGATCCACAAAACACATGTGGACTGGTTGGGCAAACTCCCATGAGCCCTCGAGAACCCGATGGAGAGTATAGAGCTGGTCCAGTGTTCCACGACCAGGACGAAAACCACACTGCTCCTCCTGAATCCGAGGTTCGACTATCGGTCGGATTCTCCTCTCCAGTCCCTGGAGTAGACCTTACCGGGAAGGCTGAGGAGTGTGATTCCCCTGTAATTGGAACACACCCTCCGTTCCCCCTTCTTATACAGAGGGACCACCACCCCGGTCTGCCATTCCACAGGTACTGTCCCCGACCGCCACGCGATGTTGCAGAGACGTGTCAGCCAAGACAGCCCTACAACATCCAGAGACTTGAGGTACTCAGGACGGATCTCATCCACCCCCGGAGCCTTGCCACCGAGGAGCTTGCCAACCGACTCAGTGACTTCAGCCAGGGTGATGGACGAGTCCGCCTCTGGGTCCCCAGTTTCTGCTTCCTCCTCAGAAGATGTGACAGTGGGATTGAGGAGATCCTCAAAGTATTCCTTCCACCGCCCGACAACATCCCCAGTCGAGGTCAGCAGCTCTCCACCCGCACTGTAAACAGTGTTGGTGAAGCACTGCTTACCCCTCCTGAGGCGTCAGACGGTTTGCCAGAATCTCTTTGAGGCCGTCCGATAGTCCTTCTCCATGGCCTCCCCGAACTCCTTCCAACCCCGAGTTTTTGCCTCTATGACTGCCCGAGCCGTGGCACGCTTGGCCCGCCGGTACTCATCAGCTGCCTCAGGAGTCCCACGAGCCAACAAGGCTCGATAGGACTCCTTCTTCAGCTTGACGGCACTTCCCTTACTTCCGGTGTCCACCACCGGGTTCGGGGATTGCCACCACGACAAGCACCACAGACCTTACGACCACAGCTACGAGCAGCCGCATCGACAATAGAGGTGGAGAACATGGCCCACTCGGAGTCCATGTCTCCAACCTCCCCCGGGATCAGGGAGAAGCTCTCCCGGAGGTGGGAGTTGAAGACAACCCTGACAGAGGGCTCCGCCAGACGTTCCCAGCAGACCCTCACAATGCGCTTGGGCCTGCCAGGTCTGTCCGGCTTCCTCCTCCGCCAGCGGATCCAACTCACCACCAGGTGGTGATCAGTTGACCCCTCTCTTCACCCGAGTGTCCAAGACACGCAGTCGGAGGTCAAATGACACGACAACAAAGTCAATCATCGACCTCTGACCTATATATATATATATATATATATATATATATATATATATATATATTATGGAAACATTTATCCAAAAGAAGAATTCAGAAGATAGCTGTCATAATTTAGCCTGGAGTTCATTTATGGTAGGTATAAATTGAAAAGTCCTAATCCATCGTATGTTTCGCTATTTTCATTTCTTTTCTCCTGCATGGTCAGTACAAAAAGATTCCAATCACAGCTTTAGCCGCACATATTCCTCTAACGCACCTCCCCTTTGAGGCTGTGTCTTTGTCCAGTCCATTGACTTTCATGCCACACCTGTCTGAGAGCACAGAGAGAACGAGGAGCAGCGATCGAATCAACTGCCTCTGTGTACACGAGCTGCTGCACAGTCTGAGAGTGTGCGTGTGTGTGTGAGAGAGTGTGTGGGGGTGTGTGTGTGAGTGTGTGGGGGGGTGGGTGTGTGTGTGGGGGTGTGTGTGTGTGTGCGTGCATGCGTGTGTGTGTGTGTGTGATTTTGTTTTAAAATTTCATAAACTGTTTCCTCAGATATGAGCTAAACATGTTCAAATCAAATATAGGTTTTTATGAGCCTCCCACGAGTTTCTCATTTGTGTTGCCAAGTTCAATGCTGAAATTCAGTTGGTTTAAACCTAAAGGACTCTCTCTGATCTGAATCACTACCTAAACCCCAGCACCTGCAGACAATCATGAATCAGTGCTACTGCAGCCTGTGCAGCTCAGTGAGTGAATTCTGGAGGTTCTGAGCTTTCATATGAGACATGGTCTGTCCATATACTGAGAATGATATAAACTTGTATGTGAAAGCTGTCAGGTCTGAAAACAAACTAAGCCTTGGCCTGAAGAAAGAATCTATTAATAATAAATTATCAGAAGAACAAAAGACCCTCATTGGACTACTCCATCACTGACTCACCGTTTCTACAGCAGCTCTGGGGTATTCATATATAGACCAGATACATGAAGGATCTTGAGCCACTGCTGTAAGTGTTATTTCTACATTAACACCATAGATTGTATATATACATGGACTTTTCTACTCTGCTAGCCACTGCTTTCCAAATAGGACGTGAGCATGGCCACACTTCCATCTCCCTTGACTCTGGCTCCATTTCACTTTACATTAGAAACCTGTCGGCCCTCTCCCCATAACTGCTGCAGTGAGACTCATCATTTTGTTCTTAAAATGTTCATATTAACTCGCTGTACATGTTCCTGGTATTTTTATTTCACTATTGTATCCATAACTCAAGATATGAACATTAATAACAGAAAAATCAGATGCCTTATTTCCCCGAGGTTGCTCTCACTAGCCTTAGCAACAGGTTTGATTGAGAGCCCGCTTTCTGCATAACCACCAGTGCAGGCGGGAAGGGGCGTTACCTTCAACAGCCTTGCTCCGGATTGGCTCTTTGGTTGCTATGATGCTCGCAGTTGGAATTCCTAATACGCGACTTGGCTCTAAATTTGCCGCTATAACTGTTAGCCTGGATGAGCTTCGTTTGATGCTATGGGTCTATGTGAAGACATATCACAAGAATACAATGCTTCCCTGTAATATTTCATACCTTATTTGTCCATCTGTATAAATCCCTGTGAGCATATAGTCTGTGCTGTACATCTCCACAGCGGTTGGGTTGCCATGACACACAGGGATATTGCGATTCCGTCGCCGTGGCGCTGTGACGCGGTTGACATTGTGCATGGGGCAGATGGCGGTATAACTCAGCCCCGTTGCGCCGTAATTGCCTTGAGCGTGGCTTGATAGGCAGTGTGTCTCCCATTACACGGGACTCCAGCAGACTTTTAGCAGAGCGCTGTTAGCATAACTCTGATTTGGGGGAAATATTGGATGATTAAAGTCAAATGCACAGCGTCGGATAGATTCTCAAACGCTGCGGTGGGAATGAGAATGAGAGGTGTTGATCTCCTGGTGCATTTCTGTTTTCCCGCTCTGATTGTGAACCTTAAACACAACTCAAAAGCTGCTCTGTTTGTTTTGTGCATATCAAGGACTCTTTCGAATATAATGTGGATGTTTCAGTTTCATCATAAAATGCAAATGAACAAGGTCAAGTCAGATACTTTCTGCACATAAATACATGTAATTAAACTTCTCCAATTAAATAATAGACAAAACAATGGAAATAACCACATTTTTTGGGAAAATGTTGAATTTACCTCACCTTTTGGTTAGGAGATGGTTTTGTTAAAGTGGAACTAACACTTTTTGGCTTTTTTATTGTGCACTAGGTACATTTGCAGCTTTGTGTTCAAAAACTGTCCAAAATTGAGAGTCTGCGTGGATGATAATTAGTTTCATCAGATTTTGAATTTTAAATGCCGCTGAATTTCTCACTTTGAATTTTTTAACTCTGAAAAAACATGTTTGAATTATTTTCATTCTGAATTTCAACTGCAGATTTGTTTTAAGTAAAAAGGTCACTGTGTTTAAAAATTGAAAAGAGAAAATGTTTAAAAAAATCAAAAGAAAAAAAATCACCATTGAAAATATTCCACACAGATCTTTTCAAGTCCTGAAATTCAACAGTAAGAATTCAGGATGTAAAGTTTGCAGAGAAAGATTTCACAGCAAAGATCCAAGACACATCGTGCACCATTGTGCACCATCATGCACCATCGTGCACCATCGTGCGCTGCCTCTTTTGGCCGCAACAATTTCAAGTATTATGTGCCATCACTCAGGACTGCCCTGATTACAGCCGGGTGTTTCTGTGTACTAACACCTGGCTGCAGGGGTGGAGTCTGAAGTGTGGATACTTGGTAAACCAAAAACACTGTTCCTCATATGTCTAGACTTTTTGAAACATGGTTGTGGGCGGAGTTTAGGTGTGACAAATAGATTTTTATTTTTTTATTTTTTGGAAAATACAATTTAAAGGGGGACTTTGTAACATTTCTGATGGAGACTCTGCACCTGCCCGTTAAACTGAATTTATATCCCCACGGAGACGAGCAGGTGATGCCACAGAGCCACGTTACAAGTCGGATCTGTAGAGAGGTGAATTTTAATTCATGTTTTTTTATTTTATTTTTTTATGAATGACACATCTATTATTAAATAAATGCAAGACAGTTTAATGCCATACTGTGCAATATTTATGCAATAACCACAAAGCAATATCCTTAGGTAAAAGGTGAACTCTCTCAACTCAAAGTGACAATCATTTTAATCATATTTTCTTCTCTTTCTTTAAAAAAATGACACCAGAAACTCTTCATAACTACTGTACTATCTTCACTGTACATCTCTCACACTTCCACATCTTGATTCTAAAACAGTTCCAAAATTCTTGTCTTTATTTGTCTCTCTCTCCTGACTTTTGACTTGTTGTGTATTGCCATTCGGAGACGTGACAGGCGACTCCTACTCAGTCCCAACCAGCCGACAGACTCTGATGCTGCCGGAGGAGTGCAAACAAGCGACAGGGGCGACAGGGCTGACAGGTGCTGCGCTCTACTTCTCTCACAACTCCAATAAAAGTCCGACTCAAAACGTACGCTCCTCCGTTAGCTCGTCTTCATCTCATGGGATCGCTAACGGGGGCGGATTCATTTGAAGCAGTAAAGAGGAAGGCTTTATGCTAATGCTAGTGCTACGCTGTGACCCTATCAGAGTTGTATGTTTGTGTATAAACTTTAAAGGTGCACTATGTCACTTTTTAGGTGGGTTTCATCTGCTTGTTTCCATGGAGATGTTATTGCTTTGCAGTGGTTGAAAGTAAGTACAAAAAGTGAAAAATAAAAATAGGTATATGAGGAGGGGCGGGGTCTGGAGGACTAAAGGGGAGAGTGAGGGAGAGGAGGGGCGGGGTCTGGAGGACTAAAGGGGAGAGTGAGGGAGAGGAGGGGCGGGGTCTGGAGGACTAAAGGGGAGAGTGAGGGAGAGGAGGGGCGGGGTCTGGAGGACTAAAGGGGAGAGTGAGGGAGAGGAGGGGCGGGGTCTGGAGGACTAAAGGGGAGAGTGAGGGAGAGGAGGGGTGGGGTCTGGAGGACTAAAGGGGAGAGTGAGGGAGAGGAGGGGCGGGGTCTGGAGGACTAAAGGGGAGAGTGAGGGAGAGGAGGGGCGGGGTCTGGAGGACTAAAGGGGAGAGTGAGGGAGAGGAGGGGCGGGGTCTGGAGGACTAAAGGGGAGAGTGAGGGAGAGGAGTGGTGGGGTCTGGAGGACTAAAGGGGAGAGTGAAGGAGAGGAGTGGTGGGGTCTGGAGGGCTAAAGGGGAGAGTGATGAGGGAAGGGGGGGGGGTCTGGAGGATTAAAGGGGAGAGGGGAGAGTGAGAGATGTGAAAAGTGCTTATAAACTTATCGCGCTGAGTAACTAGGATGCTCAGAATGCATTATGTAAGTGAATAATAACTTTGGAGCACTGCATGTTTTTAAGAATAAAAATCAGATGCCTAAAGTCAAGTATGTTTAGTGTATTAACAAGTGCAGTACATCAAAAAGGTTGAGAATCTAAATGTTCTACTAACTGCCAACATGCCCATATGGATTTCTTTGTTTAGTCTAAGCAGAAGGTTGTGCAAACAACTTGGCAGTAACACACATTGTGTACTGCATTGCCAACTAACCAGACGGTTTGTGGTTGGATTTCTCTTGGTGTCAAAGCCATTGTGTCCCCAGGCAAGGCATTTAACCTGTCGTCTCTCCAATGGCTGTGGCACTGACAGACCTATTCAGCAAAGTCAACTTTTTAGATCTTTTAACCATGTTGTATTTGTTTCCTTCTCATTTACCCTCTGAAGTTGTATTTAGAGTGATTCATGCATGTGTGAGTAATCTTTATTCTCCTGTATTTTATTGCTCTGATCTACCCACCATTTTCACCACCACTGGTACTTTGTTCTTACTTTGTTACTTTGAACATTTTATTTTCTTAATTGGTGATATATGTAGGATTCAGGAGCATCATGTAGTGGCTGGTACAAATGAAAAAAAAGCAGAGTATGGTCTGGCATGTTGGCAAGTGCAAGATTATAGAGTTTGGTGCATGTAGGTGCTACTTTAAGGCCAGACAAATGAGGTGAAAAGAGGAAAAAAAAAAAAAATCTTAAATGTAAAGGTATCAATTTGATATGCCTCTTAGAGAAAAACAACATGTATTCTTAAATTGAAAAAAATCTGAGGGGATCTATTTGAGTAAACAGGATTTTACTTACATTTTTTGGAGTTAAACTTAACTGAATAAGGCTTAGAATTCAACAGATCCTTTTATTTGGTACGTCAAAATGTTGAGTACAAGATTGTGAAGTTTGTTTTATGTAGGTGCTACTTAAGGAGTGAGTTACAATGTCCCATGTAAATCTACACTACCAGTCAAATATATATAGATATGTTTAGTACTTTTTTTGAAGACATCAAATATATGACGTAAGATATCCTCAAGTAAATATATTTTTGGGAAATTTTTTGTTGAGATTCTCAAAGTCACCGGCCTTTGCTTTGTCGACAGTGCTGTAAACCTTTGTCCTTCTCTCAGTGTGCTTCATGATGGAGTCTTCTGAAATGGTTTTCACTTCACAGCATTTGTCAGGGTCAAGAAATGCCAGCGTGTAAAGCATAGGTCTATAATAAGTCCTGGATAAAACACTTCCCCGTCCCCGTGAGATCGATTAGTGGCCGCTCCAGGTACTGCAGGTCCTGGTAGTGACTGAATGCAAGTAGACTAAATGTAATAATAACACATATTTAGATGCAGATTGGACAATGTCATTGAATACCCAGCTATTCCAATAAACATTACATCTGCAGTCAAAGTAAGAGAACTGCAGCTCTTTCATTTCTTCAAGTCTCCAAAATCTGTGAGAGGACCCAACACTTTTTCAACACATTTTTAGTTTTAACACCCACCATTGACACTCCATGGAGTAAATGGATTCGTCTGGCACATGGTATAATTTCAACAGTTAAAATCACTATATTTATCAAGACAAGATAAGACTAACTCAAATGATAGCTCTGAAAGACTTCAAAAGAATCACACCAGTCCTCATGACCTCCATTCAGACATGGGGAGAGAAGACAAAATTCTACTGAAGTACAAGTACTGTTACTTCAAATTAATATTATTAAGTAGGAGTACAAGGTAGTGGTTGAAAAACAATAAACAAAACATCAAATAAGGGTAAAAAGATACTCAGGGAAACTGCTACTACTATCTGGACATAACATCTAAGTTGTAATTTAAAGTTAATGTCGTTGAAAGGACAAAATATTATCCAAGGCACAAAATCTGGTATTTTCAAAGGATACAGACACAAATGAGGCAAGAACTCATATCTGAAGGAGCACTGCAAGAAACACAAATGTTCAAATCATCCCACATTGTCGACATAAAGCTTTTGTCATTTGCAAACTTACTCACAGTGGGAAGAGGAGCCACAACTTTTACTCAAATAAGACTGGACTGGGATCCAGAATAGACCCCTCCTCAATCCTTTACAAAGATGTGAGTCTGGTCACCGGTGCATCTCCCCCGTTCAGATGGGGCATGATTGACAGGCATGATTGACATCCCATCAGCAGAATCAATGAGTGAAGCTCTTCAAAGTGATCGCAATGAGCTCGACCAATGAGCTCCCTCTTTTCACATGCATCACTGAAATAAACAAATCTGATTGTACGGCCGTGTTTGAGCCTGGATCGAGGGTGATGGAGGGCGTGGTGACCAGACAGTAAAAGTAAGAGTACTGTTACACTGTAAAATATATTACTCAATTCGGAGTAAAAGTATTAGAGATGCACAAATTCAGCTTTTTCAAATCCAGTGCCGGTTTCAGTACTATATCTGCAAATACCCAATACCAACTGATAACAGAGACTGAGAAGCATATACTTGCTTTAACCTCCTGAGACCTGATCTCTTGGATGGCTTTATTAATTTCTCTTTGTTTTCTGGGCTGATTGGGACCTGAGGAGTGTAATAACAAAGAATTATTTTTTTACATTATGAGAAAAATGATGTCCTTATATGAGGACATTCCTTCTACTTCTTAATGATTTTGATAGAACAAAATAAAATCACAGTTGAATAATGATTTGCAAAAACAATTTATTAAGTGCCTGAACACAGAAACATTTTTCCTGAGTGTAAAAATAAAATGAGAAAAAACAATTGTGCCTCTTGGAACAATGTGTCTCATTTGAAGTGCTGCTGACATGTGCAGACATGAGCCTTTAACAAAGTCCATCTCCAATCTAAACTATAATGTGTTATACTCTTCTGTGACCTTTAAGTGACATATATGGACACCAGGACCTTGTAGAGAAAAAAAAATGTATTGTGGACAACCCAAAATGTGGATGCCAGGTCCAAGGAGGTTAAACCACAATAAAATAAGACAAAAGTTAAACATTCTACTTTTTCAGGCAACTCAGTACCTGAATGTATATGTCCAGGCTGAACATATATTTGATCAGTGGTATCCGATCCAGCAAATTTTGCAGTAATAGCCACTATCTAATACCAGTATCTGATCGGTGCATCCCTAAAAAGTATGCTGTCTGAACACTACTCAAAGCAGTACAATTTTAATAAAAAAAGTTTCTTCAGTCAATGTCCTTTAGAAAATGTAATTGAGATCAACTTACTTTATCCTCAACTAAAGCCAAAATGGCTGCTCGTCTGGTCAGTCTCAGCCCTATTTGCTGCCTGCTAAATTACTTGACAGCCAAAAGCATGAATAAGCGATTGAGATGGAGAGAGAGAAAGTTAAAATGACATAAGGTTTTTAATCATACAGAACTTTGCACATAAAATAAACAGGCTGAGCCCAAAGTGGAGTTGGCTTTTAAAAGATGTCGGATCCAAATGGAGATTGGATTAGCAAAGACCAGAGTTTATATAGAAAAGAGTCTGCTCTGACTTTACTGTGGAGATAATCACACTTTTAGGTTGGTTGGTTTTGTGCAATTTGCGAGAGCTAATAAACTCCTTACTTCATGTTTATCCATATATCATTTGTGCATTACACTAAGATCTCATTTTCTTTTAGATGCTAGTTCTGCAATAGCCACACAGTATATAGTTAGACAAGTTTGTGCCTTGGAGATAGTGTTACATATGAGTAAGGGATATTGGCTGGTTAAAGCCACAGTAAGTAACATTTTGCCCAAAATATCAACAAAAAAAAACAAAAAAAGTGTTTGGTTTTAAATGTGTTCTATTGTACTGGAAAACATAGAAATTAAACAAGTTTTTACTTTCGCTTGTTTCCATGGATATGCTATTGCTTTAGCTGGAATGTTCCACAGTATGGCATAAAACACTATCTCCATGGAGAGCAGGTGACATCACAAGGTCAAGATACAGGTCTAATCTGTGGCGAGACGAGCAGGTAGGAGACCCTCCAGCGGAAAGGTTACATGGTGCACATTTAAACTTCAGAGTTCTCTCACAAAGATATTGGATTCTAAGTATACGGCACATTTAGCAAAGTTCTGTGGTAAAGATCAATATATTTCCCAAGGTTTTCCTCCACTGGTCAGAGCTGTCTGCCAGAAGAACTTGGACTGGACTGAGCACAGAGGAGGAGGAATCTGATCTGCTCACTGAGGACTCCTGAGATACTGTGTGGAACGCTCTGTATTCTCCAGCCATTCACAAACAAATTTGAGCTTTACTTAGATTGGGTAAAAATAAATTCTTGTGGTTTTTAGTCCGGTTAATCTGCAGCGCATTTAGTTTACATTGTATTTGGTTTTGCTCTGCTTCGTGGGTGTTTTAGACAACAAAAATAAACAAATCAATAAAGTGCACAATTTAATTCCAGTAGCTTGGACCTTTTCCCAGATCCGCTTTGTGCACAGTCGCACCCGGCACCTCATCGTTAGCGTCACTACTTCCTGTCTAGCTTTATCTCTATAAGGCCTTTGCTGAGTCACGCTAAAATGAATAAATATTTAAAGGTGAGGCAGTGGACAGGGAGCTGCGAGGGGGATGTCACTGACAACATGTAAAACACTACATAAATAAAACAAATACTTGAGCGGAGGACTCTTCTGTGTTTAGAGAGAGGGCTGTTTGAGTCTCAATGCTAACGCTAATGCTAATTTTGAAGCATGATAAATATTAGAACAACACCACAAACTAAAGTATCCTACATATAAAAACAATTGGGTAGACATTATTTTTAATTAATTTGATTAATGTTGGCCATTATAATTAGGGTATCTGTAATTTTACTGAAGTCATGGAAGTGTACCCAGTTAGCAACAGAAATGAAAGTTAAGAGATGTATATTTGCATTGCTTGACTGATCTGTGCAGAAATAAAGTACAAAAAAAAAAAAAGAAGTCAACAATTTTAAAACAGTTTGCAGTGCTGCGTGCTGCCTGCATCTAAGTGTTTTACTGGCTGTTAGCATGCTAGTTGTTCTTCGCATTGCGGTGATGGCGAAACTCCTGTCCCTTACTGTTTTGAAAGTTACGAAAAGCTCTTATAAAGTCATTGTGGTGAATAATTAGGATGCTCAGAATGCATAAGGTAAGTGAGGAGTAACTTTGGACCACGGCAAACTATTTAACATAAACAAGTTCTGTTTTTCACATTTTTAAGGCAGTAAAAATCAGATAGAGCGTCTTTGTCATCTTACAGTCATTCAGTCACAGTTGTAGAAATCTCTGCCCATGTATTTTGGAGTGTGCAGTACATATCCGGTGACGTTAGCAGATCTAATAGTTCCAATCTCCTCTTTTTCTCCCCCCTCCCTCTCCTCCGCCTCTGCAACGCCATATTTACCAACCCACCCAAAGCAACACCCTCTGGGTATTTTTAGACAAGAATAAAAGTGGAAACGGGATTAGCAGCTAGCTAGCTCTATGCCGAGAGATCATTGGACTTTAAGGGAAATCTCATCCACTTTAAGCTAAATGAGTTGTGGGTAATGGAGTATACGCTGGTCTAAGTATAACTCCAGAGCAGAACAGGGAGTATTGTTACTTCTATATGTTATTACTCAAGTTGAAGTACAAAGTAGTGGTCCAAGAAATGGCTCAAGTAAGAGTAAAAAAGAAGTTTTTAGGGAAACTACAAGTGAAAGTAACTGAAAGAGTAACTGTCTGCACACAATTTATAATTTGGAGTAGATGTAATTTGAAGGATAACAACAAATTCTGGTATTTTCAAAGCATAGACGCAGAAATGAGACAAACTAAATCCTATCAGAAGGAGTGCTGCAAGAAACACAAGTGCTCAAATTGTATATCATATTATTATATAATCATATATTTCATACTGTCAACACAAGCTTTTGTCACTTGTCGACTTACTCACAGTGGGAATAGGAACCACAACGTTTACTCAAGAGTACTGTTACACTGCACAATATATGACTGAAGTAAAAGTATGGTGTTTAGTGATGGGCAGATCAGCACCTACCTGTAAGTATATTATTATTATTATTATTATTTTAGCAAAAGATGAAATTTGAATCTGTCAATTGGATAAATCATTCACCCTAATTACGGTTGTTAAGGCTGAAACAGAGACAATAGATGTTTACAGTTTCAGTGTAGTTAGCCCATCCCTTCAGACAGATATAAGGCAGTGTCCAGCAGTAATCTGACCACAACTGAAGAAGCGGCTTGGACGAGCAGTGAAATGTCTTCACTTCTACAACGATTTGTCCAGTTGACAGATTCAAATTTAATGGTTTGCTATGGATCAGACCTGGATTAGATAGAGATAGATAGATAGATAGATAGATAGATAGATAGATAGATAGATAGATAGATAGATAGATAGATAGATAGATAGATAGATAGATAGATAGATAGATAGATAGATAGATAGATAGATAGATAGATAGATAGATAGATAGATAGATACTTTATTAATCCCCAGCCAGGGAAATTCACCGACATATTGATGTATTGATTACGAAAAAATCTGGAACTGGTCCATATCCAAAAAGTTCGATACAAAAAATTGCATCATTTATATTTCAGTTCATATGCTCATAAATTATTGGTGTCATGATGACGCCAATATAAGGTTCTTTGATTGTAAGTAGAGGAATTTCAGTGGATTTTAATCATGGATCTTAATACATAACACATACTGGTACTGGTATCGGATTGATATTGCAATACTTGCCATATCATTACTTTGTATCCGGTCAAAAGAGTAAAGTAATTGATAAGTAAATATATCTGAGTACTGCCTACCTCTGCTCAAGACCCACAGTTCTGGAGCCATTGCAGGTAATTGAGTCTATGGGGATTACAGAAGCAATTGTGCACCTATAACTTCAGATCGGTGGGAGGGGCCGACGGTGCTAGCAGCCTCCCGGCCTATTAGGAACCACAGTTTGAGGCTTTGTTCTACCCGGGGACGGAAATAAAGACGCGCTTGTATTGCCTTTAATGCAATGGCCCACCATTACCGGTGCTTTATGGTGGGTGGTGTGCGGATGGTTTGGCTTGTCACTCCTGATGTTCGATTTAAAATGTTCCCCCAGAGTAAAAGTGGTCTGGACTGAAACATGTTTGTTAGGTTAGCCAATGAGATCTGCTGGAGCACTGGTCTCGAGTTTAAAGGAACTGTGTGTATTGTATTGATTTTAAATTTCATAACCGTGATGAGGTAGACATGTTCAAATCAAATACAGCTCTTACTGCTAACAATTTTTTCTTAAAGACGCTGTACTTGATTTTTCCTCTCTTAAAAATATGAAAAACAGAAGTAGTTCATTTTAAATGGTTTGCAGTCACCCAAAGTTTTGCATCCTAATTGCTGTATGCACTGCAACTTTCAGAGACCAGAGCAGAGTTTTGCTGTGACGGTAAAGCTACCGACAACTGGCATGCTAACGTGCACGTCCTTATTCTTGGACAATAATATGCTTTATAATTAGGTACAAACACACAGCAGAATTTGTCTGACCTCGAGAGTCACATATACAGTGATATCTATACTGAGGCAAGACACCTTTTGCTCAAAGACTTGGGACAAAACATGAGTGGATGCCTTTACTTAAGGAAACACTGGAAATTACGTCACATTTATTTATGTTAAACTTGGTGTTTTGAAAGACAATTATCTCACCTGTTGCAGTTCCACTTAACTCAGTTCTTTTTGGTCAGATTGTGCTTAAACAAAACTCCGATTGAACTCCAACTTGAGTAACAGAGCATCAGACAGAGTAGTGCCTCCAGTTGGCTTCACCCCACCAGTGAATGTTAAAGAGGGGTTTTTGACTTCTATGGGATTGAAGTAAATACCCCTGCTAGCATGTATCATATTTAGATCACCATGTTACTTTTTATTTTACTTTTTTTAAAATGTATTAACAAAGTGGACTTCTCAGATCTTTTAACCATGTTATAATTGTTTCTTCTTCTCATTTTCCCTCTCGTAGTTGTATTTGGAGTGATTTGTGCATACTTGAACAATCTATAATCTTTGTTGTGATGATGTTTATGGCAATGTCAGCTCCCACTGAGTATTGCAGTTTCTTTTATTAAGTAGTTTTAGATGAATATTGTGATTTAAAATGTCCAAACATAATGATCCACAGGTGTCAGAGATTATAATGATTGCATATAGCAGACACAAGCACACCCACAGGTTCAAAATGGTTTGTAGACAACTGGTAGATTATATCAGAGTCCACCATTCCTGCTGAGAGAAGGATTCTCTTTCTTCACAAAAGTAGTTTCCTTTACACCCTTTGCAGGAAAGGTGAAGGTGGACAGCGGACTGCACACCCAGATTTGATTTTGATGTCTTTTGTGTCGCTATAGTCTCTTGTGTAGTCATGAATGCAGACTTAGGTCTAATGCCATGCTGTGGAACGTTCCAGTAAAAGCAACAGCACCGAACCCTCCACCAATAAAGCTACATCGTACACTGGTGGGTTAGGCTCGATGTCGTATGATGACTTTGTAAACAAAATAGATGTATAAATGTGCAAGAGATACTTTGAGCCTTACTGCATCAGATAGAAACTGAGTGTGACTTGTGTCTGTTGTTCATGCATGAGCCAGGATTCAAATAATATTTCACATTATTGGCAATTGGGCCTCCGGGGGGCGCTGAGAAATATTGCCGGAGCATTTGAGTCGCATTCAGTAATTATTTCTGAGCTAGGCAGGCTGAGATGACAGAAGGCCCAGGGAGGGTGGAGGATAAGCGGGTGTGTGTGTGTGAGGTAGAGGGGGTGTAGGTGGGGATGAGGAGGGGGCGGTGTGGGTTGAGGTAGAGGGGGTGTGGAGGAGGGCTGGGTATCATAGGGTTAATATGAAATACATCATTTAGTTCAGTTTGGCAGTGAGTGTGTACTGCAGACTGTACTGTACTGTTTCCCTTCTCTCAACAAGCAACAAAATGGTCGCCCTGTCACAAAATAATTTAGTTAAATATACCCAAAAATACTCTGAGCAATATACTGATACATTTTTAGGTATCTGTACTGTAGTTAAGTCAACATAAAGCTTGAGTCAGTTGTAAACTCAAGTAAGAGTACGGTTAAACTGTACAATATATTATTCAATTAGGAGTAAAAGTACTACTACTCAACTACTCAGAAAAGTACAATGTTATTAAAATGTACTCATGTAAATGTAACTGAGTACTACCTACTTCTGGATGTTGCTAGACTGAAATGTTGAAAGTTTATAAGATGATAGTGGGTAGTGTGTAGTGAATAGTGAATACTTCTTGTATTTTTTATTTTTTTTTCTTCTTCTTCTTTTGGCAAAGGAGTAAAGTGGCCCGGAGCTTTCATGTCAGACGGCTGTGAACAGGAGCCAGGAAAAGTAAAAAAAAAAAAAAGTCCGGTGCAATGAATGGTTTTGCACACGTGTTTGTTGAGAGTGTGTGTTTGGTTCAGACCACATAGAGAGAAATAAGAACAACTGAATTACTCTGGTTTTGTAGTTTAATAAACAAATGTGTTTTAAGTGTCTCCTCTAAAAAAACACATGCATTCTTGTGGCTTTAATTCTCTTTTAAACATGCTTTTGGTCACCTTGGGATCGGTATTTCATGACTTCTAACTAATAATGGGTGTGTCCGAATGTCCACATTAGCCCCTAATCCGTCGTTTACCACACAGACTATGGAGCGCCACATTCACTGAGCGACTCGGACACGCAGCTCATTACATTCAGGGTCATGTGACTCTGGAGTCTGGATGATAAAACTTTAGTTCTATCATAAACAATGATCAGGTTGAACCTGCACGTGGGTATTCATGGACTGACAATAATCATCCTATTTTTTTATTATTTTTTGTTAAGATGGATCTCACGTAAACAGACTGAATTTTAAAGTTTTTGTCTGAGATGTGGAAATTATCACTCGTTTAACAGCTTAAGCTAAGGTAAGCGGCTTACACTTGCAACTTTACACAGCAACAATTTATTTAAGTGTGTGAGTGTTTTATTCATAATGAGGGATCAACAGTGTGATAAACCAGTGCTTGTGTCTCCTTTTATTCCAGTTAAAGACCTGTTGCCGCGCTGCTGTTTTTCCAACTCTTGCAATGCATTGTGGTCTATAGTGAGCTAGTGACCACTGATTCCCACTGCTACTAAGGTACATTGTGGGAAATTTTTAGTGCAGTGACCAAACTGACCATTGGGACACCACTAAAAAAATGTCGTAACCCCTAAATAGTGCCCTAAGTAACAGTATTTGGACAGTCAGTATCTGCTTTTTTGAAAATATACTTTATAAAGTACACATCTGTTTCTAATGATACATTTAGGCACTGGAGCTCCCTCTGCTGTCAGCAATGAGAATGAAGAACTGTGAAATAAATGTTAACAGAGCTGTATGTTAGTTGTGATTTGATGGTGTTTTACCTGTGATGCAACAATCCGGGAAAAATGCAAATAGAACATTTTTGAGGCTCAGAGAAGACAGCTCAGGACTGATGGATTAAAGAAACAAGCATGAATGGAACAGTATGTTTTTGATGTAGGGACAACATTATGACATGGTTAAAAACTCCAAAAAGTACATTTTTAAATAATATGTGTTCTTAATAATCAAAAAAAAAAAAAAAAAAAAAAAATGTTACCTTTGTCTTCTTTTATACTTTAGTAATGGGTTATTTTTAAAGAGGAGGTATTTTACCCCCTCTATGGGGTATTAACTGCTAACATAGAAGATATTTAGATCACCATGCTACCTTTTATTGTTTTGAAAATGCTATATTTACCAAAAGCAAATATTAACATGTTTTATAAGTTTCACTCCCCCTTCACTATCACAACACGATCAGTGTCACTCTGCTAATGAAACTACTGCACATCACATCAGGTTTGTCAAGTTGCTGTGTTCAGTTTTGTATCGTGCTGTTGTATATTTATGGGGAGTTGTCATGCTAGCTGCAGTTCTGGAGATGACTAGCACCCAAAACATGTCAACAAGGAAAATGCATCTCCTAATGTATTGTCTTTAAATCCAAGTTGCTAACGTGTTCATAATACTTAAAACAGATTTTGTAGTATGTTTGTGTTAATAACTTATCTTTTAAAAGATTAACCATTCAGAGATGACTGATGACTTAACTTCCATCCATGTTTTGTTTTTTTTCTCCTACTCAGAGCCAAACGTTTCTAATTTGAGTACAGGCTACAGGCAGCATTGGACTTAGGGCATTTTGAAGGTTTTCACCAAAGCATCTGGTGGCCCAATTTAACTGGTTTTAAGAGGTTCCAAAAGCGAGGTGAAATTTGGATTACTATGTTAGAGAAATTCCATTTCTGTGTTATAGTGAGGGCACTGCCAGCTCAGTACAGCTCAGACAATATGCTCTCTTTTTTTTTTTTTTTTTTAGCAAGATCTAGTGTACAGTGGAGTGGTAAAGCATCTCCATCTTATCACAATGTGGCATTAAAATGATTCAAGTCAATTCAACTCTATTTTATTTATATAGCACATTTTAAAATGACTTCAGCTGGCCAAAGTGCTTCACCGCTAACAAAAAAACATATGTACAGATAATATGATACACACTATAAAACACCAAGATATTCTGTCTAGCTAGTTTTAACCCCAGGGAGAAGAGGTGGTTTCAATCTAGTCTTAAACGGTGTTACAGACTGAGAGGATTGACAGGCTGAGGGAGGCTGTTTCATAATCTGAAAAGGTCAGCTCTGGTCTTGAGCCTGGCTTTGGGCGCAGCAGCATGAGATGACCTCTGACCTTAGACTCTATGTGGAGTGAAGGGCTACAGTAACTCCCTCAAATAAAGTGGACCCATAGAGTGCAAACATTTTGAATTTCACCCGACATGAAATCCGGAGCCAGTGCAGGTTGCACAGCACAGACATGATGTGCTCTCGTCTCAGACGAGCTGCAGTGTTCTGAACATTCTGTAAGCGCTGCATGGAGCACTGGTCCAGCCCCACGTACAAAGAATTACAATAATCCAGACAAATGCGTGGATTGCTTTTTTCAAAATCTGTCTGTGGAGAAGAAAAAGGCTCAAATGAAAGAAGCTGAGCTCTATGACAGAAACTGATCTTTCTTGCCTTTATTCAATTTCAGGCATGTGTATTACTCCAAAATATTATGAAAAACATGCTTGTCACCATGGAGAGAGACCAGTTTAATAGTTTAAACCATGGATTATTCCAGCCAAAGCAATTACACCAAAAGTTAAGTAGTGGACCAAGTAAATGAGTAGTACTTTTACATATATGTGAATATTCAGTCCTGTGGTACTCTTTAGACTATATCA
This sequence comes from Periophthalmus magnuspinnatus, assembly GCF_009829125.3. Lineage (NCBI taxonomy): Eukaryota > Metazoa > Chordata > Actinopteri > Gobiiformes > Gobiidae > Periophthalmus > Periophthalmus magnuspinnatus. Next base: position 28,938,697 of record NC_047144.1, on the reverse strand, counting down.
TGCAAAGTAGGGTCCATGTCTCCTTTAATATGTGCATGTCCAGTGTGGCTCACGCTCTGTTCCACTGCGGTGATGGTCACACGCACACACACACACACACACATACACAAAGCTCCTTACAGCTTACGCTCCTCAGCATATGGACAACATGTGGGACTGTTTTAATTACAAGGCCCAGTGCAGCAGATTAACCCTGATGCCCTGATATATCTAAAGCCTGTAGACTCACATACACTTGATGATGTGACTGTGACTATTGGCTCCAAGTATGATAAAAGTGACTAATTATTTAGGTGCACTGAGTAACTTTCACATTCTTGTATCCATGGAGATGTCATTGATTTGCTTAGGATGTTCCAGGTTGTGGCATTAAACCAGGCTATCTTGCCATTGTTCAATTCATTAGTCATGCCTTTTATGGTGTTTATAACAAAAAAATAATTAGGGCAAATAAAGTGAAGTTCTTAATGATTAAACTTGTGTAACTTTTACATTCTTCTCCCATGGAGATATTATTGCTTTGCCTAGAATGTTTGAGGGTGTGCCTTTAAATGTATCATTAGTGTCATGCCATACTGCGGAACATGAAGAGTCATCACCTCGTCACACAACAGGTACGTAGAGTGTTTGCCCACTGATCAGAAGGTTGACGGTTCATTGTGTCCTGGGGCAAGACACTAGTGTTTGCATACACTGATGTTTGAATGTGTGTGTGTGAATGAGTGGTTCCTTGATCTAAAGAGCTTTGAGTGCGTTGAAAGTGGAAAAAATGCTTTGTAACTACACAACTAGACCAATAGCCTCTGATTTCCATGTATATAATTAAAACGAATAAGGACACATGCTGACAATAAAGTAAACTAGTGATTCAGTGTTACTACATAATGTTGTAATAGATTTGTCTGAGTTTCTTAGCTTGGGCTAGTTTGTATCTCCCACACTACAAGCCCTATTACCACACTTACGCTTCTGTTTGTTAAATCTGTTGTTACTCAGCTCAAGGGACAAAACACCCTGTCCTGAAGACAGATTACTCAAGGAAAAGGACAAAGGAACCCAACAAGTCCTTCATCTTGGTGAGGGAGGTGTTGGGTGTGTGCATTGTCAGTAGCACCGGAGCTGTCCGGGGTGCTAACCTAACCTTTCACAGTCCAAACACAGCATTAAGGCAGATATACAGAGACCTCAGTGTTAGTGTATGTCCTGCCACTACTAATATTAATACTACTACTACGACTACTAGTACTACTACTACTACGACTATTGCCACTTCTGCAGCCAATACTACTTTCTTTCTTTATTTATTTATTTGTCAGGGACCATGAAAAATTAATTAATCTTACAAAAGAAGAGATGATTTGTACCAGAGTTAGCTACTGCTCCTACCACCACCACTACTATTACTACTACTACTACTACTACTACCACTACACTGCCACTTCTGTTACCATTGCTACTACTACTACTACTTCCACAACAATCACTACTACTATGCGTTCTCAGGCTTGCCTTCTGCTGTCATCTCTGGTTAAACTCTGCCTGTTTTTTAAGAGACCCCGCCCCTCCTCCTTCTCACTCTCCCCTTTAGTCCTCCAGACCCCGCCCCTCCTCCTTCTCACTCTCCCCTTTAGTCCTCCAGACCCCACCCCTCCTCCTTCTCACTCTCCCCTTTAGTCCTCCCGACCCCACCCACTCCTTCTCTTCTTCACCCCCTCTTTTTATCCTCTTTTCTTCATCTGCTTCTCCCTCTTCTCCTCTTCCACTCCAGAGCTGTATACTTGGAGCCGTACGCTAGGAGCTGTGTCCTTCCCCAATTTGAGTCATTTGCCACATTTGTGCCATTCATGCTAGTCGTTAGCTTGGGTATATTGTGTTATTTCATTCACTGAAAATAGTTTCAAATTTCAGTCAGGATACTACAGAAGCCGCTGTGCTTCTGTCCACCACTATACCATATCCACCAGAGTCTCCTGTGAAATACATCCAAAAGTCCTCCAGAAGTGAGAGACTACTACAACTGTTACTATCATTACAGCCACTACTATTAGAGTGTGTGTGCAAAGAATCAAGGCAATAATTCATACTACTACAACCATCAATGCTACCATTACTACTACTACTACAACTACCATTACCACCACCACTAGTGTTTCTACTATCATCAGCACTGCTGCTTCTACTATTTCTACCACTACAGCTATTACATCTACTACTACTGCTACTGCTACTACTACTACTACTACTACTACTACTACTACTACTACTACTTGATGTGGTCTTGGGCTTGTCTTTGTTTGAGTGAGTGGTGTGGGTGAGTAAATGGTCACTATGATGGACTCTAAAAGTACTTTACATAAGTGGACCTCTCACCTTTTCACACACCCACTTATACACTCACACAACCGTACACTCACACACGTACACGCACACACGTACATACACACACTCATACATGCACACACATATTCACACATACACGCACACACGTGTACACACACACGCAAACACTCGCACACACGCACAGGTACACGCACTCTTACACACACTTGTACACTCACACACTCATACACACACAGATACACCAACACTTGCACACACACACTCGTACACTCACACACTCGTACACACACACATTCACATGTGCATGCACACACGTGCACACATTCACATGTGCATGCACACACACGTACACCCCTACAGATACACCCCAACACTCACACACACACACCCCTACACTCACACACTCATACATTCACACACAGATACACACAAACACTGGCGCACACACACACTTGTACACTCACACACTCATACACACATTTACATGTACACACAAACACATACACCAGTGTACACAAATATGATGAGAGACACGTAACCACCTCACTCAGGGGGTGAAGGGCTTTATATCCCATTATATTTTATTACTAAAATTAAACTGGAAATTGAAATTAGACACCCCTCGTCATATCTTTCTTTTTATTTCTTTCCTCTCTCTCACTGTCTCTATCTTTCTTTTTTCTCTCCCCTCTTTCTCTCTCTCTCTTTCTCTCTTCATATCTTTCTTTTTAGTCTCTTGTACCCCCTCACTGTCTGTCTTTTTTCTTTTCTCTCTCTCTCTCTCTCTCTCTCTCTCCCCTCTCTCTACCTCTCTTTCTTTTTTCTCTCTCCCCTCTCTCTAGCTCTCTTTCTTTTCTCTCTCCCCTCTCACCATCTCTCTCCTCTCTCTCTCAGTGTCTCTTTCTTTCCTCTCTCTCTCTCTCGCTCTCTTTTTTACCTCTTCATATCTCTTCTTTTTTCTCTCCCCCCCCTCTCCCCATCTCTCTATTAGTATCAATGCCTGTTCAAATGAGTATCTCATTTTGATACTAGTTTAGTATCCATTTGTATCACATTTCTGATACTTTTTACAACCCTGTTCCAGGCAAAGCAATGACAGCTCCCTCTACATCTCCATACAAGGACCGGAAAAGTTACATAATGTAATTTTAAATCACCAAGCCCTATGTGTTTCTCGTCAGCACTCTCCTGAACACTGAGTCGCAGATTTGCAATGTTTCTTTTGTCTGGGGATTGTGAGGGCTCATATTGAGATGTACAGTTCCAACATGGCCGCCCTGCAGACGTGTGGACCACCCCCGTGTCACTGTTCTCTCCCGTTGTGATGGAAATGAACTACAAAGCCCCAGGAAATGGGTAGAAAATCTGAGCTCACAGGACAGAGAAGGAGGGAGTTAAAGAGCAGGAGAGAGCAGATAGAGAAAAGAAAGAAAAGATAGAGAGAGGGATGAAAGGACGGGGTATAGAGTGAGGGAGAGAGAAAGGAGAGAGGAGAAGGATAGCAAGAGAGGAAGATTTAGGGTAAAAGAAGAGACTGGCGGGGGATATATATATATATATATATATATATATATATATATATATATATATATATATATATATATATATATATATATATATACACACATACATATATACATATATATGAGAGAGAGAGAATTGGGAAAGAATGGGGAGGGGATACAAGAAGAATGAGAGAGAGAAAACGTGGGAGAGGTGGAAACAGATGAGAGGGAAAGAGAGAAAGGAGGGAGGCAGAGGTGTTATAAAGAGAGGGAGAGAGAAATGGAGGGTCTTTCAGACAGGGAGAAAGGAGCATGTTAGCTAACACCACAGCTATGTTATAATGGCTGTGTGTACAATATGAGCCGTGTGTGAGGGGAGTGTGTAAGAGACTTGTATGTGTACTGCAGAATAGCACTGCTTGCCGTTTCCTTTGTAAATGACCGCTATAAACTCTTGGCTGCTGAAAACTAGAAATGAAGCAGGTGACACCACCAGGCCACATGACCCTTACCCATTACCTTTATTCAAGTACTGCAGTAGCAGCAGAAGGAACTCTAAACTTGTGGTTGTGTTTCTAGGCCCTACCAGAGCAAATAATCCCTGAGTGGGTTTGAACCACCATCCTCTTGGTTAACAGCCAAGCACGCTGGCCTGTTGCACCACAGAGACTGTTGTTTGTGGCAAAACAATGTTCAAGTTTTACCTTTTTCACAATGGATAATATTAAACACAGGTAACCATCTAATGGTCTTCACTGCAGAAACTCCTGCACCTGTGGAGAATGAGGGCATCGATCCCTCTACCTCTCACATGCTAAGCGAGCGCTCTACCACTTGAGCTAATTCCCCTCAGTGTGCACTTCACAAATGACCAAATTTCATGCCGCCAAGAGTCAGACAAAAAGACTAGTTTGAAAAATGTGCAGAGGGAAGTGCTTTGTGCATTTGTTTACAGGGAAGATATTTGTGCTTTTTTCTCAACTGGATGTAACAGAAGTTAGATTTTTCGTCTTGTGCCGCTGTTGTGATGCTTTGACTAATCAGATTCAAATATTTGTCATGACGTTTCAGCTTTTCCTGATTGCTTTCAGCGAGAGCCATTCCAGATTGATGCATGTGTAGCACTCACCCCACTTGCAGTAAAAATGTGCATTTTATTTCTGATCAATTAAACACAGATAGGTCACAGCAAGATTATGACACATGTAAAGCATCTCCATGGTAAATGGTGGCCCCCGCCACCAGAAAAGTGACATAGTGCACCTTTAAATTATTTATTGAGATACTTTAAGAGGCACTTTTTTGGTGGAATCACCATCTGCTTACTAATGAAGATGTTACTGCTGTGCCTAGAACAGGGGTGTCCAAACTATGGCCTGGGGCCAAATGTGGCCCTCAGGCCAACTTTTGTTGGCCCTCAGGCCTTCTGCTGAACTGGCCCAAATGATCATACACAGTACTTCTTACTGCAAATTCAAGTAAATCTACCTCTATAACATCACCTTGCATTGTGATTTAGACAAACATGTCCCAAGCCTTATTAAAAATACGGTGGTATTAACAGTGCCTCTGTCAAAGCTGTGTGGAAAGCTCCTCTCAATGACTCCTTGTACTGACCCTCGGTCTATTGCCCTCCGGCATGTGTTTCAGTATGCCGCCCTAGAATGTTCCACAGTATGGCTTCATAATAATACTTGTAATATGTTTTACAGGCAAAGCCTCTCAAAATTCTGTAGTCATTATTCATTCACTCCATACTCCGTGCTGGTTAGTTAATGCCATACAGTGCAAGATTCTAGGCAATGCAGTAACATCGCCATGGAGACAAGCAAATGATAGACCCTCCATCAGGAAAGTTACCTAGTGCACCATTAAGTAACAGCACTCTTACTTGATCACACTTATCTCCTTTCATCCACTTTTATCATAGCGCTGTCTAGATTAGCGGCTAATGACTGCGCGCTAACAGGCTAGCTGCTCTCCCTGTGTAGAGAAGAAGACTGTTTAGTGTAGGTACAAGCACGATGAGCATTAGCACACTGGATTGTGGCTCAGTGTATTGATGGTTTGTCATTAGCACAGGCCCGTCCTGTGATGGATATGAGGAAGAGGAGGAGTGACGGACACAGAACGGTGCGTGTCCCTCCGCTGCAAACAGGAGATAAGACAGGGATTAGGAGAGTGGGACTATACTGTGGTGTCATAATGCAACAGGGGAAGTGCTATAGTGCACTACTATAGGGAGTAGTATCTGTGTGAACTAAATGCAATTTAATTTAAATGTCCTACTTAATGTAAAATAGACTAATGTAAGCTTTTTGTCATGTTATAGTGTCGTTACCTCTTCTAAAACAGCCCTTGAGTTGTGTTTTGGTTCATTCACACATTTGAGTAACACTTTATTATTTGTCTACATCTCCAAAGCTCAAAATGCTCTGTTCCACCTTGTGATGTCATGAAGTGGTAGTGTTACACTTAACAACTATTTTTTGCCCCAATTGTACTGCTTTACTCTACCATACACTAGCCTTTTGTTTGATTGAGATAGCCGTAGAAAGGTCACCGAGGAGTGAAGAGTGAAGTTTCAATGAGGCTGCAAATTATCCAAAAGATTCTAGAGAAGATGTAGGGAGTTTAAAAACACAGTTAAGCACTTCCTGTATTACCACTCAATGATTTTACAAAGTGCAACTGAGTGTTTTCAGTTTGAGAGAAGAACTCAGCCTAAATCTGAAGGGTTTGTGTTAAACATGTGTGAATGAAACAAAACACAACTCCAGGTCTGTTTGTAATGAAATAACAACATTATAAAATAGATAACAATTAGCATAATGTAGGCCATTCATTTAAATTTAATATAGAATTGAGTTATTATTATTATTATTATTATTATTATTATTATTATTATTATTATTATTATTATTATTATTATTATTATTATTATTATTATTATTATTATTATTATTATTAAATGGGCATACTGTGCATAATTTTGTTCCTTGTGGGCTTTAAAACATGCTTTGGTCTCATAAAGTGTAAACAATAGCTCTTTCCAGTTTCCGTGTAGTTAGCATCTCCCTTCAGACAGATATAAGGCAGTGGTCACCAGCATTCTGACCAGTACTGAAGAAGCGATTTGGATGAGCAGTGAAACGTCTTCACTCCTCCGTTTTGTACAGTAGACAGATTTTACTTTGGCTTTTACTATGGATCAGACCTGGACGACTGAGGGATTACACAGATGTCTTATAATACCAAGTTGGTATTTGATGAGGGAACATTATAACAATGATAAAAGCTCAAAAAAGTCATTTTTCAGGGTTCATCCCTTTAAAGGAAGTATCTGTAGCCTGGGTTCTTACTGTTTTAAAAGATAATACACTGCCTGGCTGACAAAAAAAGTTGCCACCTGTGTTTAACTAAGGTTTAGGTAGTGATGATTCAGATCAGAGAGAGTCCTTTAGATTTATCCAGCTGGATTTCAGAATTGAAACTGGCAACAGCAATGACAGACTCATGTGAGGCTCATTCTGCTTTGGGTAAACGTCTTGAGAACCCAAACATGAATGGTCAATGTTTTTGTAATCAAAAATAAATCAGTATTACAGTTGTTATCAGTAAAAGCTAATTAAATATGTGTACCTTTTATCTGGACAGAAAATTGGCCATATACGGGACATTGTTGTAGGAAGTGTCTTGCTCGAGGACAGTATGCATACAAATACTGGGCTTAGCTTAACCTGTGTGTGCATTCATTTTTTATAATATAGTTGATTTATGTATTGTAATTAGGTGTTTTTGCTCTTGACCTTGCATTAAAATTTAGCATTAGAACCCCTCCCTGACAGCATAGTCGCTCCACACACCGTATGCATTAGATGATTACATAACACATTATAATGCCTTCTCAATTAGTCATACCACGTCTCTTGTTTAATCCCATCAAATATAAAATAGCTTATTGTACCACTATTCACTGCATTTCATTCATGCTAACAAATGTCCATAGGTTTTCCCTCCCACAAGAAAACCTACATTAAAGGTCTTATTTTACACAAAACTAACTCAAGACATGATATAATGCTATTACCTTATCAAAAGCATACTGCTGTGTTTTGTTTCATTCACAAATATTTGAGTAACACTTTATTATTAGTCTGTTACATCTCCAAAGCTCCAAATGCTCCATTCCACCTTGTGATGTCATGACGTCGTCTTTCGTTTAGTAGAGATTGGAAATTCTAGAGCTGAAATGATCCAAATGATTCTAGTGAAGGTGTGTGGAGTTTAAAAAACACAATGGAGCACTTCCTGTATTGTCACATGACATCACAAGGTGGAATAGAGGGTTTTTTGTTAGAGAGAAGAACTCAGGCTAAATATACTGTGCAGTGAAATGTGTGCAAATGTGTGAATGAACGAAAAAACACAACTCCGGGTATGTTTTTGATGAGGAAACAACATTATAACATAGATCAGGAAATAGCGTAATATGAGTTCTTTAAAATTCTATCCGTCCCACCAGCTTCCGTCTTCTCTAATCCACACCGCTCAATATCCCATGATGCCTCTGGACTGCAAACCCTTGAGTTATAAAACAAATATGTCCTCCCTCTCCGCCTGATCCGTACATGTGCTCTGAGTGCCCCCGGAGCAGGGCAGCGAGCTTGTGCATTCCCCACCATTAGCGATGTGACAGGCGGTGTTAGCTTGACTGGCATGTTTATAGTTTGGCGTTTGGGCGCGGATAATGAGAGGGCCTTGGCGGTGCGCTGGCCGAGTAGATCCAGCGTGGGGAGAGAAACATGGCCAAACAAGAGTGCGTGTCAAGTGAGACCCTAAATAATCACTTTGCAGCTGATGTCATCAACATCCCCTGCGGGTGAAGCTATCTGGAGGCATCGCCCTGTCTGAGGCTTTGTCACTAGAGTTTCTAATGTTTGTTTAACACATTTGACCCTGAAGAACTGGCTTGGCTGAGACTCCAGTGGGTGAAATGATTTGTTCTGTTAAACAAGTCCCTCTTAAATAACATTAATCACAAGTTAGCTAGCATTAGCAGTTAGCATTTAATACTTTTTCAGTTAGTCACTCTCACCTTGTTTTGTTTGAAAATCAAACACCTAATGTGTCAGTATTTGCTAATGTGTGCATTGTGTCACCATAGAAACTGCTGAACATTATTCAGTAGACATACATGCAGTCCCCCCCAGCATAATGTCACTGCAAATTATTAATAGATATTGTACTGGGAGCTGAGAACAACCATGGGAACCTTTTACTGTGAGTGATTTCACCCTGAGATGTTTAAAAGTAGCATTATGTGATTTTTGGGGAGGGGTCTGCTACCTGCTTGCCTCCATGGAGATGATTTTGCTTTGTATGTGTTCCATAGTAATGCATTAAAAACACACATGAGAACATGCTTTGGATCAACTTGGGATAAGTATTTCACATTTTGTAGTTTATAAATTATACCTTCTTTTACAATGAGGCATTTCGGCACTGGAGCTTCATCTGCAGTCAGAAACAAGCAACTGAACCCTTATGCCTTATCAGTGCTATGCTAACAGAGACATGGATTCGTTGAAGGCATGATGTAACCACAGAAAAAGTCTGGTGATAGTTTATGGGCTTAAAAACTGTGTAGAAGAAGTTCAGAGTTTTATCTATGACGCAACTAAATGGGCAAAATGTGAACGGAACATGTTTGAGGGTCAGACAAGATGACTTTGGATTAATGGATTGATGAAACAAGAGTGAATGAAACAAAATACAACTCCAGGTATGTTTTCTATATGTATGTATGTTTCCTGCCAGTCTCTACTGAACTAAACACTTCATGACATCACAAGGTGGAACAGAGCATTTTGAGCTTTGGAAATGTAGACAGACTAATAATAAAGTGTTCCTCAAACATGTGTGAATGAAACAAAACACAACTTTTTAGTACCTTCAATAATAATTACCTGTAAAATTCCATAATACAGTGCTATACCTGATTTTCTTGTGAAAGGTTATATTTTAAATGGTTTTCCGTGGTCCAAAGTTACTCTTTATGTACCTTGCTTGCACTCTGAGCATCCTAATTATTCACCATGATGAGTTTATAAGCACTTTTCACAACTCTCAGAGACCAGAATGGTAATGCTAACATCAACTAGCATGCTAACTGTGTACTTCCTGACTCTCTGACAAAAAATGGTTTATAATTATATCCAGATTAGTACACAGCAGACATTTTTGACCTCAAGAGCTGCTTATACAATATGTCTGTACTGGGGACAGACACATTTTGCTCAGATACAGGACATTTAAAGTATTACATTTTAAATGTGAAATTCACCTTGTAACAAACACATTCATTTACTCTTAAAGGACGTGTACTTTGAGGAGTTGGCCCATGACTCATTGTGGTGCATTAGGCTATGACTATCACAGAGACTGCATTCTCCTGGCCTTTCCACAAGAGGTCAAACCACAGCAGTACTCTGGAGTTAGAACATTAGGAGCAGAAAATGAGCCTGATAACCGTAATTAATGTTTGAATATTTCATTATGTAGGAAAGGCCTGAATGCACTGATGAGAGCGGGGAGTGTGGAGAGGCTGAACGGCTGCAGGGTCAACACAGAGAGCAGGACACTACTACTACTACTACTACTACTACTACTACTACTACTACTACTACTACTACTACTACTACTACAACTACTACTACTGCCACTATTACTACTACTACTGCTACTACTACTACCACTACTACTGCTACTACTACTGCTACTACTACTACTACTACTGCTACTACTACTACTGCTACTGCTAATACTACTACTACTACTACTACCGCTACTACTACTGCTGCTACTACTACTACTACTACTACTACTACTACTACTGCTAATACTACTACTGCTACTACTACTACTACTACTGCCACTGCTACTACTACTACTACTGTGAAAAGTGCATTTGAATTAGGAACAATTCATAATAACTACACCTGATCATGAACATATTTTATTCAGAATGATTCAGGCTTAGTAACCACAGTTAAAGCCACAGTATGTAACATTAAGTTCTAAACATATAATACCACGTGTGCTTACTGTGAGAGGGCTTGCATTTCCAGTCTTTATATTATTTTTGGTTGAAATGGGCTGAAGTATGTGTGTCGGCGTCACCATGTTTGTTTTGGTTTGGGGGCTTCACCTCTGGCTTCTCAACAAACCTCAATATATAGAATTTATGGAAACAAAGCAGTGTCCCAGGGCGAGTGTGGATGTGACTTCTGCACTCTGAATGTCAAAGTGGAGAAATGCAGCGTGTGGAAATGGCCAGACTGACTATGATTCTCTTAACGTGCATATGACAGGGTTTCATGGGATAGTCTCTGTGCTAAATATTTATCATAGATTTAAATTAAGCAGCAGTTTGTGGAAGAAAAGTTGAGAAGAAAAGACTTCTGGACATGCTGAGGGAAGGTAGAAGTTACGCTGCTCTAGGGGGCGCCATTACGGAATAAATTAATCTTTGGTTCGCCACATAAAGGAGGAAAACAACATAAGGACGACAGCAGCAATAAGTTTGAACAAGGAGCAAAAAGGGGTTGTAGAAATGTGAGAAAATGTTAATACCTGTCTGAGAAAAGTGTATAAAGTGTGTGGTGAGGAATTTTATAGCTGCAAAACATATAGAATAATTGTAAAAAAATAAAGCTGACTACTATTGCGGGTTATTTTTGGAACGTAACCCCCGCAATAAACGAGGGACCACTGTACCTCTACATATGTCATCAACAAAGAAAACTAGGCCTGTCACAATAACTGCTATATCAGCGTATTGTTCAGTATATGAAAACTGGAACAATAGTTTTTGGAGATCAATATTTATCATGTGTACATTTTCTTTTCACTACTGGGAATTTTCTGGTTATTCTTTGGATATATGATCAAATTTGAGCTGTAAAATGTTGACTTAATAACTTCAGTTACTCAATGCAGGTACTTAAGTGTTTCTTTCTGATATTCTTTTATTGCAGCTCATGTATTTTTTAAACAATATTGTGGATTTACTATTGTTTGTGTGGTATAAATCAGCTTTAGAGTTATTGTGTTAGTGATATAGTGAAAAATAAAATAAAATAATAATAATAATAATAATATGCATAGCCAAATATAGCTTCCTGATAAAACACTTCCTGTGACACTGTTAATAGCGCCTTGAAAGAGGTACATTACGCCCATAACCCCATACTTATGGTACACACTGAGGCTGTGTATAGAGTGCCAGTAAAAGTACCACTGCTGTAACACATTCATTAACATTAAGACGCTGGCTGCTGTTAGCTGCTTAAGTAAGCTCTTCTGGGCCCTCCACTTGGCCCCGCTCCTCCCACACTGTGCCGTCTATGAAAATGGCTCCCTTACATCAGCACTTAGGAAAGGGAACTCGCATAAGAAGAGTGCAAAGTGATCAGAGAGAGGCTAGTGCTGCAATCTGCATCAAAAGGAGGATATATGTAATGTTGGAAATTGTACCTGTAGCAATGGAAAGCGTATCTATGTTCCCACAGCCTTGTTTTCTCACATTTAAAATGCATTTTCTAAAGTAAACTCCTACCTTAACCCTGACCCTAACCTTAATCTCAAAACCAAAAACAAAAAGTGTATATATATGATTTTGATATTAACCCTTTAAGGACTGAGCACATTATAGACCAGTACAGCTCACCTACACTTTTATTTATTTTTAACCATAAAACTCACATTAAAGGAAGTATCAGACTGTACTGCATTTTTTCACATAACTACCTCTATTTTACATATCCATCAGTATTTTTCCTTTGATGCATTGAATAACCCCGCTGCACCTGCGTTCTGATTGGTCATCTTTGAGGGGTAACATAAGCAGATTACTGTAATTACAATAAAATATTTAAAGAGCCCCATGTCTCTGCTTTGAGATGTCGTTTGAATTTACATGAAGCACAATTTGTTGTGGGGTTACAGTAATGGAAAGTCTGCAACTGCGTGATGATAGTATCTGCCACTATAAATTCCATAAACGTGACTTAATCGGTTCCCCAAATACAAGGTAAACATGTTCAAATCAAATATGCCTCTTACTGATAAGAATTTCAATTCACCACATCACCAGACCATAGCTGCTCTGTCCTGCTTTAACTCTATGTTTTTACTTTATTTAACTGTTTATCGAACTGTTTATTGTTGTAAGGTGAACTTGAGTACCTAGAAAGGCGTCTAAACACCTAAAGGACTCTCTCTGATCTGAATCACTACCTAAATCCCAGCACCTGCAGCCAATCATGAATCAGTGCTAGTGCAGCCTGTGCAGCTCAGTGAGTGAATTCTGGAGGTTCTGAGCTTTCACATGAGGCCTGGTCTGTCCATATACTGAGAATGAGACAAACTTGTATGTGTCCTCTGTCTGCAGGTGAAGGCACTGGTAACACCGGTTCAGTTGTGATTGAAATACCTTTTTTAAAATGTAAGAGTGCAAACTATATACAGTTCCTTTAACCATAACCCAAAAACTCTGTCTGAACTCTACAGCAAAGCCCTAATGCTAACCAATATTGTACAAAAAGGTCATGAACATAATGAAAACCTCATAACAAGGTCCTGACCTTTACTGTTACCCTACAACAAAGTGCAACTACTGTGTTCCCTTGTTTATCATCAGGGTTATGTTCTAAAAACCCGCAATAGGCGAAATCTGTGAAGTAGTCAGCTTTATTTTTACAATTATTACATTTGTTTTGCAGCTGTAAAACCCCTCACCACACACTTTATACACTTTACTCACACAGGCATTAACATTTTCTCACATTTCTCTTGTTTAAACACTCTCAAAGTTCAAACCTTCGTAGGTGCCTTTGCTGTTGCAGAGTCACACTGTGATCCAACATTTATGTAAATTTGACTGAACGCATTCTGTATTCCCTTAGCCAATCAGGATGCAGAACGCAATGCACGTTCATACGCTGTAAAAAAAAAAGCATACAAAATTGCAAGAAAGAAATCTGCAAAACAGCGAGGTCATGAAAGGTGAATCGCGATGTAGTGAGGAACAACTGTATTACAGAAAATGTGCCTACAAGTTTTCAAATCGGTCTAACAATCGTGAGAATATAGAGCTGTGGGAACACTGGGCTGAGCCAGGTTTAATTATGCCCAACAGTTTGACCATATTCTTTCACTGGTGTGGTTTGAAGTTAAACAGTGAATAGTTGTTCACACACCAACCCAAAGGCCAGTGGTTCAACCCCAGCTTGGTCCACCATAGTGATAACACATAAATCAAGAGCTGGGGCCATCAGCAGTTTTTAAGGAAGTCAGTGGACCTGTTTCTATTACATCGTTTACTTAGACAGTTTATAACTGAATACCAGACGAAGCAAAGCCAGTGGAACTTCTTGTTTGCATGTACATGTTGTTCCTTTGGCTATAATATCCCACAGTATGGAATAAAACATATCTATCTCCAGGGAGAATGTTCCAAAGTACTGTTTTAACTTTCTATTTCCATGGAATCATGCAGGTGAAGACCCACGTCCTGAAAGTACATACACATACTATATCTTTATAATAATGTCATTCAAAACCTTTACACACCCTATAGTAGACCTCTATAAGGTACAACAGAATTCCCTTGTCATATTCCATGCACGTAGAGTTGTATCGGGGATATTTGGGAAGCACCACTGCTGTTGCGTCCTATATTCCCTGCTATTTTTCCCACTATTACTGCGGTGTTCCCATGCATATCCTCCTGACAGAATAAAGTCGTTTCATTACAGGTACCTCCGCCGTGCCAAAGCCTTCTTAATGAAAGCCGTGTGCTACCGCGTGTACCGAGACGTGCGCGCTCTTGTTTGTGTTCCTGCTTGAAATTTGAGTTATAGACTTGGTTCCCTCCCTCTGGGCCGGGCGGTAATGCAACAGGAATATAGGGGATGTTTTCTGTAATGAGATGCGGCGCGCTGAGAAAACACAATTTACAGAGGAGGAGATGTGCTTATTTGAGTTTTTAACTAGGTTTTAATGTTGTTTCCTCATCAAAAACATATTTGGAGTTGTAATTGGCTTCATTCACACTTGTTTCATTCATCTGTTTATGAAGTTTTCTTTCTGAAATACAAATGATCCTCTAGTTCTGAAATATTGAGCTTTAAAGTTCTGACCACTCATAGAACACGTTTTACTCATTTATTATTATAATTTTTTTTTACAAATTAATCTCAATAAAAGATGTGTACAGAAGTTATTCAGGAATGAGAATTTATGAACACATTCACACACCAATTCACACACACGTTCACACACCCATTCACACACACATTCACACGCACACCCCTTCACACACACATTCACACACCCATTCACACACACGTTCACACACACATTCACACACATTTACACACATGTTCACAGACACATTCACACACACCCCTTCACACACACGTTCACACAGCCATTCACACACACATTCACACACACGTTCACACACACGTTCACACACCCATTCACACACACATTCACACACACGTTCACACACATTTACACACACGTTCACAGACACATTCACACACCCATTCACACACCCATTCACACACACATTCATGTACACAGAAAATGGGAAGAGAACTTGAACCGTCAACCTTCAGATCAGTGGACAAACACTCACAAAAACCTTTGTCCATGGAAAAAAACAAACAAACAAACAATAAAAGCTTACTGCTTGACTGACTACAAAACAACTTAACCCTATTGTGGCAGATGCTATCGTCGCCGATAGAACGCGGTTGCAGACTTTCAATTACCGTAACTCTGCAACCAATTGTGCTCTCGTGTAAATTCACACATTCCTTTAACATGATTTTCATGGTTAAAAAGAATAAAAGTGTAGGCGAGCTATACTGGCCTATAATGTGCTCAGTCCTTAAAGGGTTAATCATGTTAATTGTACATATTTTTACTCAACAAATCAAATCTACATAAACTCAAGTCATTTTACTTTTTATATATGCCTTTTTGCAGCGTAAGGCCCCTGTTTGTGGAGGTGTGTTCTGTAATGAGATGCCTTGTTTCTCCAGGCTGTTTGTCCATGTTTACATTGGCCTCTATGCACTGTACCACACTCCCAGTCATTATGTTGGCTCTAATTGTGCGCCCCTTGTCCCCAAAGACCTTGGTTAGCACCTTGGTCACCCTGGATGGAAACATTTGACTCAACATTTGAACCAGGGGACCATTAGCTCAACAATAATTAGCATACGGACTAGCCTAGTGCATCCAGGCCAGTGACCTCACACTTACAGTACATGAGACGGAAAAGTACTGCAATGACAAAGGAGTTACATGGAAGAGTTCGCTTTAATTGAAAGGTGGGTGATGGAGTTCAGACTGTGCTGATGAGTCCTTGGGCAAGACATTCAGCTCAACTTGTCTATCTGTGAAGTTGATCTGTGACGGAGTGATTGTCCTCCATGTTATTGCTTTGGCTGGAATGTTCCAAGGTATGGCATTAAAAGTCTTTCTTTTTATTACATTTTTTGAGCAAAATGTGTCTTGCCCCAGTACAGATGTACTGTAAAGTCAGCTCCTGAGGTCAAAATAAGTCCACTGTGTGCTGTCTGCATCTAATTATGAAGTATTTTACTGTCCGATGATGAGGAGGTGCACAGTTAGCATCCTTGTTGTATTTATCAAAACTCCACTCTGGTCTCTGAGAGTTGTGAAAAGCACTTATAAAGTCATTGTAGTGACTAATTAAGGTGCTCAGAATGTATAAGTTAAGCGAGAAATAACTTTAGACTACTGCAAACCGTAACACCTCTTGAGAGAGGCGAACGGTTAATATTATAGCTCAAATTATGTTTTAGAAACTGTCAAAATCTTGTCTTATCTCGTGAACCCAAGTTATACATATTAAAATGGGAGTATTTTACTTCTATGGGGTACTAAATGATAACACATAACATATTTACATCACTATCTTATCTTTTGAAAATGCTATACAGTGGTCCCTGGTTTATTGCGGGGTTCTAAAAATAATCCGCAATAGGTGAAATCTGCGAAGTAGTCATCTTTATTTTTTACAATTATTATATATGTTTTGCAGCTGTAAAACCCGTCACCACACACTTTATACACTTTTCTCACACAGGCATTAACATTTTCTCACATTTCTCTCTTGTTTAATTGATTAATAGTGACTCAGGTGTATTCCACATTTCCTCTGACTGTGCCTCTTCATCCTGGCGCTGCTCCGCTGTAGTGTCAAGCGAACATTTATGTAAATTTGGCTGAACACATTCTGTACGGGTTGTAAAAAAAGAGTTACAAAATTTGAATTCACAGTTTTGCAAAATCCTTTTACTGAAGTAATCAAACCAAGTCATTCTCAAAAATAAACAATACTACAGTAAGAAAACCATTTGGCTCCATCTTTATGCTCTGCCTCGACTCAGCACGTTTCCCAGGCGTGTGCTCTTTTCCTCGTGCGCGCTATCGCTCTTAAAGTGACAGTAACATATTTACGCAAAACTTAAATAACCCCAGTTCAACATTGGTGCAAAAAAAATAAATGTAGCTTATGTATATAAATCAAATATTAAATATTTCAATATTCAATTAATGTAAACATAAAACAGGATTTATAACAAAATATCAACATTGTAAATTTGCAGCATTATTATATATGAATTAAACTTGGCTCCCACACATTCTGTGCTGTTCACAGAGGACATAGATTGACGGTGGTCTACAATCTCTTTCTAGCGCACAGCACTTCAGAGTCACACTGCGATCGAACATTTATGTAGATTTGGCTGAACACATTCTGTACTGTACAGGAGACACGGAGGAGACTGATGGACAATGGTCTATAGTCCCTTAGCCAATCAGAACGCAGAACACAATGTGCATTCATACACTGTAAAAAAGCGTGCAGAATTACAATGGAAAAATTTGCGAAACAGAGACACCGCAAAGGATGAACAGTGATATATAGCGAGGGACCATTGTATTCGCCAAAAACAATGTATGAACATGTTCAATAAGTTTCACTTGGTTTTGAAACTCCCTTTACTCCCTTTGCTCCCCTTGCATTGTGATGTCACTCCCCCTTCACAGTGCGACACAATTAGTAAGACGCTAAATTACCTCTTCAGGCATGTTTTGATGAGGAAACAATTTTATAACATGGTAGAAAGGTCCACAAAATTGAGTTTGTGTAATATAGGACCTTTAAGGAGAGACAAAGGCGATTATGAAAAATTCTTAAATTTAGATATACATGTTTGAGACTTCTGCTATAGTTTTTTCTGACATAAATATAATGTATCACTAGATTTCATCATGTAATGTTTTCTTTTATGAACATGAACATATTTTATATTTGTTGACATATTAGATATAAAAAATGTATAAAGCTTATTCATATTAAAGAAGCTGTGTAGTAAAGCTTTAGCACCGACACTTAGCAAAACAAAACGTCTGGCCCTAATCGCCATAACCAGCAGAGCTCTCTGTATCGTCCATCACCGCCAGCTCACAAGCAGAATCTCTCATCCGTGACGCTAATTGTCCTCTCCTCCTCCCCTCTTACTCTTCCTCCCTCCTTTATCAATCCCCCTTTTCCCTCGCACACTTCCCATCATCCCTCTGTCCGCCAGCTCCGAAAGGCCACCCCATACATCGCTGTCCGTTTTTACAGCTCGCCAATAAGAAATGAAAGACTCGCTAACTCCTGCTATCAAATCCGAATGAAATATGGCTCAGGTTTCCTTGTTATAGGCGATCCGCGTGGACGTATACAACATTGCGATGGTCCCGGCTTGAGTGATGTTATTTGTCGCCGTGGTTACGCTGGGGAAAAGCTATGACAGGCTAATAATTACGCGTTTACAGAGGGAGGGGACTAGCTTTAGTGGGTCGATAGCTTGCAGTTTTGGTATTGATTAGCTGCCATTTTTAGGTGGGATTTACGAGGGCTGAGACGCATTTAGCGCTAAAGCTAACATCAAGTCTTAATCCAGTCGCACCAGCGGATAAGAATCACATGTTTTACAATAAAGAGAGGATTTAAAGTGCATTTGACAGGTTTTCATGTTTTTTCTAATTATGGGATAAGTATGAGCTGGGTTGGCGGGTGGTACCTGTAAATATTTATCATACTTTTAAATCAGTTTGTGCTGAAAAAAAACAAAAACCCAAAAAAACAAAAAAAACAAATGAAGAAACAAAAAGTAAAAAAGTAAAAAGTGCATTAGAGTGATAAAACACTCTAATGCAGAGTGATAAAACATGTCATCAACATGTTCAATTCTTACAGTAGCTCAGTTGGTTAATTGTTTTGTTCACTGATCAGAAGGTTGGCAGTTCAAATCTCACTCTTGACATGAAAATCTTTGGTAAAGTGGTCAGATCCACTCATTGTCCCTCTTTGTCTACTTACTCTGCTGTGTGAATGGGGGAGTGGTTTCTTGATGTAAAGAGGTTTTAGTGCCTTGATGGAGGAAAAGCACTAAATAAAAATCTGACCTTTATGTAACAAAATAAAGTAGTTTAATTGTCATATGCACTTTAAGTTATTGTCCCCACTTTACATGACATGAACAGTGGGTAGAGGAGCTTCTTGGTTTAGTCTCTGTGTCTATCCGTAGATAAAATCAGATTGTATGCATTATTTTATGTTTTTGTCCTTTAAATTACATTAAAGGTGTACTACGTAATGTTTTTGATGGGGATAAGGTCACGGTTTTGATGGAGAAGATCGTGCTTTGCCTGAAATGTTCCACAGTTTACAATTAGACTTGCAAATGGTCACATTTTTATATATTGCACTTTTCCACCTTAAAGGTCCTTAAAGCACTTTACACCAACACACCAGTCACCCATTCACACATACATTCACACACACCCCCACACACATTCACACACACGTTCACACACATGTTCACACACACGTTCACACACACCCCCACACACGTTCACACACACGTTCACACACACATTCACACACACATTCACACACACGTTCAAACACACCCCTTCACACACACACCCACACCCCCCTTCACACACACCTTCACACACATTCACACACACCCCCACACACACACCCACACACACACACACATTCACACACACGTTCACACACACGTTCATACACCAATGTGTGCAGACACTGGGGTGAGGTGGGTTAAGTGTTTTGCCCAAGGACACAATGGCGAAACTTGAAAAAAACATGTATTCTGACTGTTCACCTCTCCACAGACGTGAATGTAAATTGAAACATTTCAGGGAAAGCAATAACGTGATTAGGACAGTTACTCTTATTTGAGAAGAAGTTTGCCCAAATACTTTTTTGCTCTGACTTTTTCAATTGATTTTTATTTGATTTGATTTTATTGGATGACTATTTTGTGCTTCCTCTTCATTAATATTATTTAAAGTAGCATTACTCTACTCTACTACCACTGCAGCAATAAATGAGCGTAAAGTGCAGATTTGATTGGATTGGCCTGGGTACTTTATTTTGCACTGCCCTTCTCTCTCTCTCCTTCAGCCACGCCCACCAGAGGGCCCCTGGACTCCGGGGCAGAGGGATAGAGGGATAGAGAGACACACACAGAGAGAGAGGGGGAGAGACGCAATGTAAGTGAGAGAGAGGGACAGAGGGATAGAGAGACACAGAGAGAGAGAGACAATGTAAGTGAGAGAGAGAGAGAGAGAGAGAGGGATAGAGAGACACACAGAGAGAGGGGGGGGACACAATGTAAGTGAGAGAGAGACAGAAAGAGAGAGGGGGTGAAAAAGAGGGGAGGAAAAGAGAGAGGGGGAGAGAGACACAATGTAAGTGAGAGAGATAGAGAGGGTGAGAAGGATAAGGGAGGGAGAGAGACACAATGTAAGTGAGAGAGAGAGAGGGTGAGAAAGATAGGGGAGATGGAGAGACGGGGGGAGAGACACAGTGTAAATGAGAGTGAGAGACACACACAGAGAGAGGATGAGAAAGATAGGTGATGAGAGAGAC
The DNA here is from genome assembly GCF_009829125.3 of Periophthalmus magnuspinnatus. Lineage (NCBI taxonomy): Eukaryota > Metazoa > Chordata > Actinopteri > Gobiiformes > Gobiidae > Periophthalmus > Periophthalmus magnuspinnatus. The sequence continues at coordinate 28,917,790 of NC_047144.1, read as the reverse complement.
ACAGAGAGAGAGGGGGAGAGAGACACAATGTTAGTGAGAGAGAGAAAGAGCAATAGAGACAGAGAGAGAGGGAGACAGAGAGAAAGAGAGACAGAAGAAGAGAGGGTGAGTTCAAAAGGGAAGGAAGAGAGAGAGGGGGAGAGAAACACAATGTAAATGAGAGAGAAAGACGCACAGAGACAGAGGGTGATAAAGATGTGGGAGGGAGAGAGACACAGAGAGAGAGGGGGAGAGAGACGTAATATAAGCAAGAGAGAGAGAGAAAGGGTGAGAAAGATAGGGGATGAAGAGAGAGGAGACACAGATACAGGGAGGCAGAAAGAGAGAGAGGGGCAAAGAGACACGGGGATAGGAGAGAGGGGGAGATGCACGGGGAGAGATAAAGAGAGACAGAGACGGAGAGAGATAGACAAAGAGAGAGTGAGAAAGTGGAGAGCTCAGGGGAAGGAGACAGAGGGTGAGAGAGAGGAAGAGGATGAAAACGAGGAATGAGAGGGGTTGGATAAAGCGAGGAGGAGAGACGGGGGAGGACAGAGGCACATGTAGAGAGGGAGGGATGGAGGAGGGAAGGAGGGAGAGGAGAGAGAAGCAGAGAGAGAGAATGATAGGAGAGGGAAAGGAGAGGGACAGAAAAGGAGAGAAAGGGGGGTAGAGAGATGAAGAGAGAGGGAGGGAGTGAGAAACAGAGAGAAGAGAATAAAGAGGGGGAAAGGGATGGGTTGGATAGAGCAACAGAGAGGGGGAAGGATAGAGAGACATGTAGAGAGGAATACAGACAGACAGATGGGGAGAGAGGAGGGGAGAGGGAGACAGATGAGAAAGGGAGAGAGTTAAAGTGTGATTTCTAACTGAAAAAGGTAAAATAATGATAATTAAATAAAACAACAAAACTGTATTTTCTAGATTTTTAAAACATTGAAACCAAATTAAAACACAGTACATGTTCTTATTGTACCAAAAACTGTGAACTAATGTATGCTTGCTATGTCTTCTTATTGTCAAATCGTAAGGCCAAAGTGAATTCACTAGCATTTTCTTCTCTTTTTGTTGAACTTGTTATGACTGAGTATGACATGAGCTGGCCTCTTTGCACCTCTAGTCAGCTGACACCTCTGGTCAGCTGACAGTGGTGAGAGTGTAGTGTGGTACTTCTGAGTTACACAGTCTCACTTTGGCTCACGCAGCGCTCTGATTCACCAAGATCTGCATATTTTTATATCAGCTCCGCTCTGGTTCAAAATCTCATTGGAAGCACTGTTTCCGTGACTCATCTTTCGCACATTAGTTTGTCCCTCCAAAAACTAATAAAATCATCGTCTCCAACAAGATAATGTAGGCAAAGTAGCTTGTACTTGGGAAGTCACGATAAGTCTTTTGAAGGAATCAGATTTGCACTGATTTAGAGAATTGTTACACTTTAACTAAGCAAATAGGTGTAATTCTCACATTATACACCAGTATCATCCACAACACAAAAACAATCGACCTACCAACTCCCAATCTCTCACAGCTCACACTACACACGGCGCACTTTGTATAACACAGGACTGCACTCACCCACTGCACCATTATTTCACCTTGCTGCCCCCTGGAGGACAATACAGGACCCTCAGATGCCATAGATCACGCTTCAAAAACGGACTCAACACACTGAACAAACTGTAAACCATATCCTGCTGTTCTGCTCAGAGGATGTATTATACTGGTATAATGTTGTATCTGTGTAAAGTACATTATTGAAGAAGAAGTACAACGTAGTGGTTCTAAAACACTATGCACTTGTAAATACTCATTAGTTGTTATTCATTCACTCCACACTCGGTCACGGTAAGCTACTAGCCACAGCTGTCCTGGGGCAGACTGACAGAAATGAGGCCGTCAATCTGTGCCATCCTCTGAAAGACACACACACTACATTCGTACGAGGCAATGTGGGCGAAGTGTCTCGCCTAATCATTGTTTTAGTTTTTATTATTATTATTATTATTATTATTATTATTATTATTATTATTATTATTATTATTATTATTATTATTATTATTATTATTATTTATGTATCTGTTTTATTATATTACTTTTTTATTTTTTTTTATTAAGGTTTCATTTGTTTTCATACCTGACAGTTTTGACAGCTCATTCTGTCAGGTATGAAAACAAACTAAAACTTGATCTGAAAAAATAATCTATTAAAATAAATTATCAGAAGACCCAATGAACCACATTGGATGGGAATCAAACCTCCTGCCCTCTTGTTGGTGGATGAGTGCTCTAACCACTGGGCCACTGTCACGCCATAAAGACTCAAGTAAGAGTAATTCTAAGAGTTCATGTGTGGAAACTAGTCCTAGAAGTACCGTCTGATTATTTACTCGAGTAAAAGTAACTGAGTACTGCCCTCACCTCTGGATATACTGTTTCCTTAATAATAATAGCTTGCGGTTGACTCAAGCCTTGCAGAATTGGTAAAAGTCATCACAGATTAGTTCCGCTGGCTAAGCTGAGATGGTGATTCCATCTGGGCTTAGCGTGGGCAATACGGTACAAGCAAAACACTGGCATTCTCACGGTGCCTGATAACAACACTGCCACGTTACACAGCTGAAAATGAGTTAGCCCACAGACCAGATACTGTCCCCAAACGGTTCGAAGCAGCACGCAAGCTAGCACAATCTGTGCAGAGGCGTTAATTTGAAAATGGATAAAGTGGAGTGGCAAAGTGATCAGGACTAGCAGCTCACAGCTAGAAAGTCCCATGTTCGATTTTCAAACTGGACTCTCTATGTTAGAGTAGGGTTACTACAGTTTCCCATTAATCTAAGCAAGCACAAAACCTCCACCTAGTGTAGGTACCGAAGGCGTCACGTGCTTGTGTCCATGGAGATACACATGTGTAATGCCTTATTAATGCCACTGGGCAGTGTTTCAGGAGCAGTGGGACCCATCTCCTGATCTTGAGCTAGTCTTAGTTCGGACCACCTCATCTGGAGGATTTGACCTATTGTGGATGTTTTGGGTTGATGGAGGAAACAGGCGAAACAGAAACCACCATGAATGAGGCAAAACAACCCCAAGTATGTTTCTGATGAGGGAACAATGTTACAGCACATTTAACCCCTCAAAAAAAAAACAAAAAAAAACAACAACTCTATTTTGCTTCTGTCTCCTTTAGAACTGAAACTTTACTTTGCATAAAACATCAACAGATAATCCAAAACAGCCATACCACCATTTCATTTTATTTTCATTTGAGCTCAAAGGGCCTCCGTCAAATGCTTTATTTGCACATTGGAAATATCTCCAAAACAGTTGCAGCAGCAGGTATTGTTCCTCTGCCAGGGTTCATCAAAAGCACACCTCCGTCAAAAGCTGCTAATTACATTCCTCCCCTCTGCACAGCTGGCAAACGAAATGAACAACTCCAAGCGGTGACCTCTCCTATCTGCTCCTGGCACATTTTAACTGTTTTGTTGTTGGCTTTTTGCTTATGTTTTTTGCAGTTCCGTCATTTTGGGGGCTGGTGAACTCGGCATGGAACCTCTGCTCCGTCGGGAAGAGACAGTCACCGGTCAACATCGAGACAAGTCATATGATCTTTGACCCCTTCCTCAAGCCAATCAAGCTCAACACTGGAGGACGCAAGGTAGGGACGCCGCACATGTATGCAGTGTTGGGAACGAAAACATTTATACCATATATACAATTTGGTACACATATTTCGTTTAACTGTATTCCGCTGCAAATATTCTTTCATTTGGTGGAATTCAGAGTACAGCTATATTATCATAGGAATTGATACTTTGCAGCTGATATCCACATGCCTGGGGGTGTGACACTAACTAAAAGCATTACTCCGAAGCTGTTACTCAAGTTTGATTTAATCTGAGCTTTATTTGAACACAGTCTGACCAGAAAGAGCAGGCTTAATTGGGATTACAAGAAGTGAGATGATTTGTATGCTTAAATAAGTCTCTCGTGCATAAAATTATAGTCACAAGCTAGTTAGCATTAGCCAACAGCTTTTCAGTTGGTCAGTCTCATTTATTCATTGAATATCAGACACCTAAACAGGACCATGGACGACCGTATTGATCACAGGCTCCTGGAAATGTGTTTAAATCCATTTAGGATTTTTTCTATTACTATCATGAACATTTTTTGCCAATGTGTACATTATGTCCCCATGGTAACTGCTGAACTTTTCGCTAAAAGAGATACATGTAAAACACCCCCAGCGTGGTGTCACTGCAGAGTATCAATTGGTTGCATTCGTGTGACATCACAACATTATACAACACCACACTGAGCTGGTGGAAGGTCAGAATTCTGGTGGAATTTGCTGTTTAACTGTCAGATTGCAGATTTGTTGACCTGGTTTATGGTTAATACTTCTGTAAATACTGAGCCAACCCACATAAAACAACAACATGAAATCTTTTTTTTTTTTTTCACAATAGCTTCAGAAAGTGATCTCATACAACCCCAAAGACATGACTGTTGTCAGTTGAAAGGACTTTCAGACATAAGAATAACATGACAAGTTTGTGGATCATAAATTTGGATATTTTTGTAATCAACAATTAGTCTCCCATAATTATATAGACCTCTGCCCTCCATCTACAAATGCAACCTCTACATTATTGTATTTCAACACGCAATTTAGGCTTCGAACTGGAACACATTAATGAGAAAAAAAATAAAAATCTACTGTGATGTTATGTTATGAATTTACCTTCCTTACCTAATGATAAATACATTTTACACCACAATACTTATATAAAATATAATATAAAGTACTCTGATTGGACCATGTATCAGAATATGATACAAATACATTATAAAGAAAGTATTCAGTGTCCCATAACTAAATACATTTTCAAAGTACTCTTCCCAACACTGTCTGTATTTCAATGCTATTGGAGGGCAGTGGTTTTGGCTCTGATGCTGAAATCTAAAATGCTACTGCGATGTGTATGGATTGGTTGCAGAGTTGGGTAGTTAGAGTAACTTTTCAAGAAAACGTGTTGGAGTAGTTCTTCAGTATGTGGTATAGTTTGTTTGGTTTAGTTTTTTTTTTTTTTTTTGCTTGGTTTGGTAACCCTGGGGTAAAGGTTTTGGTTAGTTTTCCCATTGTGACATATTTAGCAAATACTTGTTTTTGATTTTGCTTGAGTCATTTCTTGGACCATTCCTACTTCTTGTACTTCTACTTGAGTAATATTATTTAGCAGTAACAGCTCTCTTAGTTAGGCAACATTTGGATACACTACCCAGCTCTGACAGGTTAGTGGTTGAGCAGTTTGAAAAGATATGTTTGTTAGATGCAAAGTCATTACATAGTATTTACATGTAGTGCATTGATAAGACAGGGATTCCTTTGCTTTTAGTGTAAAAGTTAATATGCACATGTCATAAGTATGTATTTTTGTGAGTTAAAGATAATCAAATTCTACAATTTCTACAAGCTCTCATGAATGTGGAATGTTGTTGTTGTAATTTTTAAAAGCTGTTTTGAATCACCAATTTACAGTCAACTGATGATATCAAGATGAGTGTGTGAACAGTGTCAACAAGCTTAATAAAAATGTTACAGGGATATCGTCTAGAGCTCAGGATTGTGTTGTCATGCATTATTTTAATTTTCAGTTTGCCTAATGTTAAACCAATGGTGATTTTAAGACGCTAACATTCATTTAAAAGTACTCTGATATTATAGTGTGTAAATGTATGTACGGGGACAGTAGTGACCCTGCAGTCCAGGTTGTTCACAGCTTCTTTTGTTGTTTGTTGCTGATTTTCAACATTAAATGATATTACTTTTTTTTATATTACCATGTGGCCTTAAATCTGTGTAATCCCTCAGTGTATACTAGTCTATGTAGTCTCCTACTTGTTCTGATACAGCTCAAGATCATTCAGGAAAGTTTCATTTCTGTCCTGTTAGTGTGACTTTTTGAGTATTAATACCTACTGAAATGACTATCTAGCTAGTTACTACTAGTTTTAGTACTGATTAATTTCTGATTTTCAATACTTTTCATAACCCCTACTCTATAGACGTTTTGCACCGCTGCTTCAAACAGGGCAGATCCCCAAGTTAATGGCCGTTTTGTCATGTCTCATCTCAAGCTATACCGTTGCAGCACTCTATACGTTCTTTAAACGCGCCTAAAAATAGTTCCCATCTTTCAGAACATATGGCACAGAGGCTGCAAAAACCAGGCCAGCGGAACACGCATACTGTAGTCTAATAACAAATGCTTTATCTTCAGATCTCCGTCTCTCTGCACTCATCACTTCTTTTTTTTCCTCTCTCTCTCTCTCTCTCTCTCTAAAGATAGCCTGTAAAAAGACAGCGTTCCATCCTTTCGCCATATGAGAGGAGCTAATTGGGAGGCCTCCACAGATGGGCTCCGCTAGCATGGGGAGAGTAATGTTATGATTAGTTTATGTTCACGGGCCAGTGGACACAGAGAGAGGCTAGCTGCAGGCGCTAAGGGAGAGACTGCGGAGGAAAGACCCCGTGCTACTGTAAGGTCCAGTCATATGCACATCAAACAGCAACGACAATGTGGGGGAATTCTATTGAGGCCACTGCAAGCAATACTTCATATATATTATATTTAAGAGTGAAGACCACCACTCACCCAAGTGGCTTCCTCTGTTCTGGTCAAGTGCTGATGGGACACTGCCTTATATCTGAAATCTGTCTGAAATAGGTGTTAGTTTAAAGAGGAGGTATTTCACGTCTATGGGATATTAACTGATAAAACATATTTAGATTGCCATGTTACCTTTTATTGTTTTAAAGATGCTGTATTCGCCGAAAACAGCTTATTAACCCTATTGTGGTGGATGCTATCATCGGCGGTAGAGCGCAGTTGCAAACTTTCAATTACCGTAACTCCGCAACCAATTGTGCTTCATGCAAATTCAAACAGCATCTCAAAGCATTTTGTAATTTTGTAACGCCCAAAATCACAACAACAGTTGTCTCGAAGGGCGTTCATGTTTTGGTTGATGGGGGAAACCGGAGAACCCGGAGAAAACCCATCCAGACACGGGGAGAAACATGCAAAACCCCACACAGAAAGGCCTGGGCGACCCGGAAAGCAGAGGCATGGATAGCGGTAGTTGTGTGAAAAAATGCAGTACATCCTTTAACATGATTTTTATGGCTAAAAAGAATAAAAGTCTAGGTGAGTCTAGGTCATTAAAGGGTTAACATGTTTTATAAGTTCCACTTTCACTTTTGACGCTCCCTTTGCTCTCCGCATTAAGTCACCCCCACTTCAGAGCGCTATCACAACTAGCGTGCATCCTGATAATGTCACATCAGGTTTGTCAAGTTGTTTTGTATCATCTTTATGGAGAATTGTCGTTTGTGAGCATGGGTGACTTAGGTTTGTGGGGGGGGGATGTTGGACAAATCTTATAGCTAACTATAAAGAGGATTCGAATAGGGTCTGGGAGAGATCGCTAAAATACTCAAACATGCATGGATGACATTTAAAATCTCTCCAGGCATGTTTTTGATGAGGGCACAAACCTATCACATGATAGGGCCCTCAAAAAAATGTATTTTTCCCCCTCTTTAAGTGTCCTCCCTTCAGACAGATATAAGGCAGTCCAGTTGACAGAATTGAATTTCTTTTGTGACAGAACGTACCTGGATGATTGAGGGATTACACAGATAATACCGCATTGTGAACACGACAGCATAAAACAACTCTTACAACAGAAGATACCAGAGAATGCACTTCCCCTCATCCTCTAAAATCCCATTCACTTTAACCAGCCCTGACCACACCGTTATTGTGTGCTTTATGTCTTATCTGTTTTGCTGCGTCTGCGATCTTCCAAGGTACAATGGAGAGGGTCAAAGGCCACAAATAAGGTAGAATTTCTTAAAGCGTATTCTGAGTCTGCGAGGACACTGTTGTTCTGTTCATTTGGACTTGAATACACTCCGAAAAACAATCTATTTATTTTCACTTTTTCAGTTATCAAAGGTGCAAATGTTTCTACCTCCACTTCTTCATCTGAAAATTAAATAAAGAAGTGGACTAAGTGAGTGTGACATCACCCGCAGGGTTCGGCTCCAAATGAAGCTCATCGAGGCTAGCAGGTATAGCGGCTAATTTGGAGCTGAGTTGAGTTCCATATTTGGAAATGCACATGTATCATAGCAACCAAAGAGCCAATCTGGAGCGAGACTGTTGAAGGTAACGCCCCTTACCGGCTTGTTTAGCAGCGGGTGGGCACTTAGCAACACTATCAAAACCTGTTGCTAATGCTAGCAGGAGTGACCTTGGGGACAGCTCCTCATTGGTCTGTTATTAATGTTCATATCATTTTATTGGTGAATGTTCTGCACCATGGGATTAAATGCCTTGCAGAAGTACTTTCAGTGTACCTCATTAAACCTTTAACATGTATGTATGTATGTATGTATGTATGTATGTATGTATGTGTGTGTGTGTGTGTGGGGTGTGTGTGTGTGGGGGGGGGGGGGGTGTGGGGGGGGAGGGGGGTGTATGTATGTATGCGGGGGTGTGTATGTATGTGTGTGTATGTATGTATGTGTGTATGTATGTATATATGTATGTATGCATGCATGTGTGTGTGTACGTATGTATTTATGTATGCATGTGTGTGTGTATGTATGTATGTATGCGTGTGTGTGTGTATGAATGTATATTTATGTATGTATGTGTGTGTATGTGTGTGTATGTATGTATTTATGTATGTATGTGTGTATGTATGTATGTGTGTGTGTATGTATGTATTTATGTATGTATGTGTGTATGTATGTGTGTGTATGTATGTATATATGTATGTATGCATGTGTGTGTATGTATGTATATATGTATGTATGCATGTGTGTGTACGTATGTATTTATGTATATGTGTGTGTGTATGTACGTATGTATGCATGTGTGTGTGTGTATGAATGTATATTTATGTATGTATGTGTGTGTATGTATGTATGTGTGTGTATGTATGTATTTATGTATGTATGTGTGTATGTATGTGTGTATGTATGTGTGTGTATGTATGTATATATGTATGTATGCATGTGTGTGTACGTATGTATTTATGTATATGTGTGTGTGTGTATGTACGTATGTATGCATGTGTGTGTGTGTGTATGTATGTATGTATGTATGTATGTATGTATGTATGTATGTACGTATGTGTATATATGTGTACGTATGTATGCATGTGTGTGTGTGTATGTATGTCTATACGTATGTATGTAGGTATATGTGTGTGTGTGTATATATATGCATGTATGTATGTGTCCTGTCTCTACGATTCCAGAGGGTGTGATTGACAGGCGGATTAACCAATCAGAGATGCATGCTCTGTTGGTGTGCGTGTGCGTGTGTGTGGGGGTGTGTGGGGGTGTGCATGTGTGTGTGTGTGAGAGTGTTGGTAGTGGTCAGAGGGGCTGATGGTGTGGATTGATAGACTTGCTCCTGTCAGTAAGCCCCAGAGCAGTTGTGGTTACAATAGTAGCTTAACACCACAGAGTTTGGAGTGAATGAATAATGCAGGGTTAAGAACTTTAGGCGTCTTGAAAGGCTCTATGTTAAAAGTCCAAAGCATTTTTACTCATGGTAGTAACATTCCAGGCAAAGCCAAAAATCGCCAATGAATGTTCAATGCATTTTTCTTATTAGTATCAGATCAATAGCAGCACTTGCAGAGTATCGTAAGTACCATTGGATCACATCAACACTCACTTGTATCACCCTTCACTTATTATAAACTCTAAAAGCTTTGTATTATAAGCCTCAAAGATGGAGGCCCACATTACACCACATGTTCTAACCTTTCTCAAATTAAGGGTGCAGATTAACCTTCCCAAACGCCTGTCCCCCCACATGCACAGTGTGGAGGAGAGCGCACCTCCCTTTAATAGGCTCGCTGAGGCTGTGGCGCTGCTAATTAATAGTTAAAGGCAATTTAATTGACCTCCAAAGAGAAATTTTAATTAATGACGAGAAGACAAGGCTCCGCGCTGCAGACCGAATCGCACTTATTAAAAAGCAGCATTAATTGAATATTTACTCTGCCGTAGATGAGCCCGCAATTACACCCTGAGATTTTTAATGAATTGGATGACTTTGCGAGCAGAAAAATGGGACGTGGTTTGCATAGAGCTCCTCATTCCAAAATGGTTAGTCAGGCTAGATTAAATGCTTTGGCCCTTTTTGGTAGATTAAATTTCATCAAATGTACTTAGCTTTGAGTGCTGCTGTTGGCAGATTGTTGCACTGGATGCCCTACCTTAGTGGTTCCCCACCATTTTGTCTGGAGTACCACATATGCATTATCTAAAACTCTGAGTATGCACTGTTTCTTTAATAATTATATCTATGTAAACTTATATCGTCTTCTTTTAGTCATATTTATGCTAAAATTATAATACAGAAATATTCTTAAGGGAACTTTATGGAACCTGTGCTCTTACCAGTGCCTTCACCTGCAGACAGAGGACACATACATGTTTTTCTCATTCTCAGTATATGGACAGACCAAGCCTCATGTGAAAGCTCAGAACCTCCAGAATTCACTCTCTGAGCTGCAGAGGCTGCACTAGCACTGATTCATGATTGGTTGCTTGGTCACTACCTTGGTTTTAGGTAGTGACCATTCAGAACAGAGAGAGTCCATTTAGGTTTAAACCAACTGGATCAGCTACTACATGGGGACTGTGCAATGTTTATGGAAGTGCCTTGCCTCGGGACACAAACATACAAGTACAAGTGTGATTGGAGTTCACAGCCAATACCAAAGTAGCCCTTTAGTAGAAGCTTTACACATTTCTAGTGGGATTTCAGGGACTTTTTTAGCACGAAGGTACTGATACTAACTCAGTGCTTGTGTCTACTATATAGTTATCATTTCTGACACCAGTGCATCATTATATTAAAATTTGCACATTTTAAATTGCAATATTCATCTGAAACAACTTACTAAAAGAAACAAGTCCATTGACTTCCACGTTAGAAAACTGAGGTGCTCAATAAGAGCTTATGTCACCGCAAACATCATCACAACAAAGCGATGTGTAGCTTCACATCAGAGTAGCAAGTAGAGGATTTTTACTTTTTCATTTGTACCAAAATGACTACACAACACAGCCAAATCCTACACATATCACCAATTAAGAAAATAAAATTGCAAAACGAAGTAAGCACAGAGCAGTGGATATACGCTGAGGGCAGTGAAATCTGGTTGATCGACAATATGACACTTTGAAAATAAGTGATTAAAGATTACTCAAACATAAAACACTCTAAATACAACTTTGGGTGAGTAAATGGTGAGAGGAAGCAGCTATAACATGGTTAAAAGCTGTGAAAAGTCAATTTTGCTGAATAGTTCTGCACTTTGGTGTATGTGTTTTGAAGTGGAGCCTGAGCACTGGGGGAGAGCCAGGTGGAGGGATAAGTTACAGCAGTATCAGCAGAAACATGTCGCTTTCATCGCATAATCATTCCTGTAACTGTTCTGTATGTGTGCTTTTCTATGACAGATGTAGTGGAATCTGTTTGGCCAGTCGAAACATGCTATTGCTGGGTTTCAGATGACACAACATTCTATAGGACAGTGATACTTAACACAGATGGGGGCAGTTAAAATGTACATTGTTAAAGAGGGGATATCAAAACTGGCCTTTTAAATGTTTTGTAATGACGTTGTTTTCTCATCAAAAACATGCTTGAAGAAGTTTTAGATGTCATCCATGCATGTGTGAGTATTTTAGTGATCGGGCCCTATTTGAACCCACCTTATGGTTAGCTGTAAATTCTGGCTGTAGTCACATTTATGGATTTAGTTTTTTAGATATTTCATATGAAAATGCAATGTGATCAATAGGGAAATCTGTAGAATCTGAAAACCACCCAGTTGGTGGAAGGTGACGAAGCACAAGTAGTAAAGTATTATACTTAAGTAGAATTTTTAGGCATCTGTACTTTACTTAAGTAAATTTTATGGTGGATACTTTTTACTTTTACTTCACTACATTAGAGAGCGGTGTCTGTACTTTTTACTCCACTATATTTTTTAACTGGACTGAAAAGTAAAAAAAAGTACTTTTCATATGATCTGAGGGGTTATTTTCACCATGTTTGTGGAAACATCCTGACTAAAGTTTTCAAGTTCAAGCTTCGGCTTTGAGCAAAACAAAAATAAATACAGTGGTCCCTCTGGTCCCTCAGTATATCGCGGTTCAGACTTTGCAGCTTCACTGTTTCGCGGATTTTTCCAGTGCAGTTCTACGTGCTTTTTTATAGTGTATGAATGTGCATTGACCACCGTCAATCGATCTCCTCTGTGCTGTGTCTCCTGTACAGTGCAGAATGTGTTCAGACAAATTTACATAAATGTTGGATCGACACTACAGCGAAGTGACACCAGGATGAAGAGACACAGAGGAACTGTGGAATACACTGAGTCACTATTAATCAATTAAACAAGAGAGAAATGTGACAAAATGTTAATGCCTGTGTGAGAAAAGTGTATAAAGTGTGTGGTGAGGGGTTTTACAGCTGCAAAACATATATAATAATTGTAAAAAATAAAGATGACTACTACATATTTCACCTGTTGTGGGTGATTTTTGGAATGTAACCCTGCGATAAATGAGGGACCACTGTACACAAAAGAGACAAATAGTTTGTAAGAATAGATTTTTTAACAGGTACTTAAATACTTTTACTTAAGTAGTTTTTTTCATGTGCTGCTTTTTCTTCTGTAACTTTTTACCTCTGTATCTGTACTTTTACTTAAGTAACAACATTGAGTACTTCATAAACCCCTGAAAGCAATAATACCAAACAGATTGCATGTTCAGATGTTGCTAATTTCCTTTGTTGTCTAGGATTGTTGTCTAAAATGTGTCTAGCATTTCCCCTGGATCCCAAACTCCCAAAGCCTCTAACAAGTAGGCTTATATCCTAATACATGACGTAAACATTCAAAAATGCTAATCAGTCCATCAAATTAATTACCACACACTTTGGTATGTCCAAAGCTGTAAGGATGTTTTCCTCTGAGCTCTAATTGGCCTGATTCTTGTGTTTGGATGTGTGCGTATCCCGACATGTATGAAAGGAGCGGGCGACCATGACAGGTCCATCTGTGACACTGCGCCTAATTAAACTCTGTCAAAAGACAGAGGACAACAAGCGCGACTACAGGAGCCCAAATGGACAAAAGAGAGAAAATCTAGTAGGCAGACATTATAAAAGTGGTAAAGTTGCACTGTTTAACTTTTCTGATGGAGAAAAGGTGTTTAGATGGAGATGATATTTTGCTTTGCCTCACACCTTCCTCAGACTGTGCCCGGTCCAGCTGTGACTGTGGTGTCAGACTGGTTTTGTTGTGGTGTGACATTCACACTGTGTGCTGTTGTGTCACTGCCTTTGAAGCTGCACACATAAGACCACGTGTTCACACTAGTGATGGGACTTTTAGCTCTTTTAGGGGATCCGAATCTTTTGGATCTGTTCATTTCAAAGAGTCGTTCAAAAGGCTGTCTCTTTTACTATGTATTTATATGACAATGTGAGAACTCATTTTAACTACAAAATAATCACAGAGAGAGACGACCAAAGCTCAGATGTGTTTAAAATGGTTCAAACTGAGATGTTTACCCTTTGAAATTATGAATAATCTAAGTTAAACACTGCACTACAATAAGAATTATTTAAAAATCTAACTCTTATTATGATCCCAAATCAGTTTTTTTGTTCACAAAGCTCTCACTCGTGTTTCCTGCTCTGCTTCTGTGCTGAGTCTTGTGATGTTTCAGGGTTAATCAGTGTAAAAAAGCAAACAATTTAGAAAGAAAAAGATTCAGTTCTTTTAAAAAGTTAGATCTGACTCCAGCCATTCACTTTATGGAACCGAGCCGACTAGTTCACACCATTTATTCATCACTTTACATTTGCAGAATTTTAGTTATCCAAAACAAAATTTAATCTCAGCAAAATGCAGTTTCACATTGATAAGAGTTTTTATTTTATTGATTTATTTTTTTTATTTCGAGCATTGATCTAGGGTAATGTTCCATACTTGTCCAAGAAAGGACAAACCAAATGTATCACAAATACAAAATGTCTGTTTGCTTTTTGCTTTACATTCAAAACTAATCAGTCATCTCCCAGAACCAAGTTTTACTATTAAAATTCTCTCATTTCATTTGAGTCCTGCTGTCAGGGACCACAGGTCATTGGTTTATGCAGTCTGACACTGGGATTCACACTTTACACACATTCATTTGGGGCTGGGAGAGGCCTCATTTGGCAAGATTCATGTAAGTCTCAATTCTTTGACCTCAAGTCTGAGTCAAGTCCCAAGTCTTCTGCTTTGAGCTTGAAGTCATTTCAAGTCTTTCAACCAAAGTACCAAATACAGCTCCTATTTTTTGCTATTTGTTTTTTAAACTAAATTGTGCTACCTAAAAAGTCATGGTTACAAACAGGGCTGTAACCATATCCAAATCTCACAGTACAATATTTATTGTGATTCTTGCAGAGACTAACAGAATTGTAGATATACAACGTTTTTCCTTAAAAAACAAAAAAAAACAAAAAACAAAAAACAAATGTAGATCATTACTATCATAACCCAGAGAATTAAGATTTCAAAGTGGTTAATAACGGCTCTTTCTTCGTGTAATCTGCACTGAAATAGACTGAAGGATCATGGTCTATATAGTTCCTTTTTTTAGCTGTTACTGCAACAAAGCAATGCAATTACGCAAGGGAACTTGAAATCCAATTCATTGTGACAGGCCCCAGTATTATTGTAAGACATTTGTCGATACAATATCACAGTATTTCTGTTATTGTTTTATCCATAGTAACACACAGAGAAGTGGGGAGAGACATATTCCAGTTTGTTCTTTTAAAATTAAGCCCTGCAAGATCAACTGCACAGAGAACAGTGGTTTCTAAAAACCTTTTTTTGGAGGAGAAGCATCCAGTCGTCTCAAGTCACAGTGCACAAGTCAAGTCCCAAGTCATTGGCTTTTAAGTCCAAGTCAAGTCCCAAGTCTTAGTCCCTTTTATTTGGTCAAGTCTCAAGTCATCAAAATAGTAACTCATGTCTGACTCGAGTCCAAATCACGGCTTGCAAGTCCTCACCTCTGGAGTTTAGGTCAAAGTCCTGTAGCACATGAGAACAGGCGTGTGGATCATTTGTGCGTCTGAATGAGAGCTGTGCCAAGTGTTCTGAGAGACAGTGAGAGAACTGTGTGAACTGAGATGATGATGGGACCACCTGTGCCCCTGTTCACCTTTGAACCAAACGATCAAACTAAACCCAGTTAAAAAAAAAAAAAAAAAAAAAAAAACAATTGGAGAAAAAAAAAAAAAAATTAAAAAAGGCTCTGGCATCGTGAAAAACAGACTCCCAACAAAAAGAACGCTGGACTGCACAACGTGTGGTCTGAGCTGCTCTTGTTACTTTGAACTATTCAGAATACTCGTGGCCACAGCACTGGAGCAGCGCCACATGCAGTCTGAGCCCGGGGTTAGTCGTGTTTTGGCAAAATGGAGTTTTCTGTCTCGTTCTACTCTTCAGACCCTGCTGCATTAACTGGCTCTGGCTCTGTCATCAGCCAATCAGAAAGATTTTTACTGTTAAAAAAAAACGCCCCCGTCATCTTATTGACATATTTATTTTTGTATTTTCACAAAAAACTTGACAAAGTCCTGATGCAGTTACGCTATGATACTAACAATATGTACGATTGTGCGTATAAGAAAAGGCCATTACAGCAGGAAGAACATGAGGTGAGATTCCCTCCAGCAGACTTCTGTACATGACAAATTGTACAAATTGTGTATCTTCCCTGTGTCCCTGTCCTGAGTCTCACTCCACTGCGTCTCAGTGTGTGCTTTGTATTCATCCTCTGAGTGAAACCTCCATCTTGTCTGTGCTCATGTAAGGACGGGACCCGTTACATTTTGTGCTCTCACACCGTTTTTGAAAGTAACAAACTTTCAGAGGCTGGGAAAATTCCATTTATATGTAATACAAAACTTTCTTCACTCATGGCTTCCTGCAAATATAGTCAGAATGTAGTAGTTTTATTTTATTTTGCTATTTTTGATATAACAAACCAGTTGCATTGTGGCATGTGGCTGTACTCTCAAAAGTGAAATTAGCAACTTTTCTGATGGGTCTGTCTCCATGGAAATTGTTTAACCTGTAATGTTCCACAGTATGGCATTCTACTTATCCATTTAGCATTTTTTCCACCTGTGATTTTATTGAACCTCCTCAAAAACAGACCTGGAGTTGTGTTTTGTTTCATTCACGAATGTTTGAGTAACAGTTTATTATTAGTCTGTCTACATCTCCAAAGCTCAAAACGCTCTGTTCCACCTTGTGATGTCATGAAGTGGAGCTTTTTGAGTTAACTGCTACCTTTTACGTTTTGTTCAGTAGAGATAGGCAATTCCAGGACTGAAATAATTCAGATGATTTTAGTGAATGTGTGTGGGGTTTAAAAACACAGTGGAGCACTTCGTGTATTACCACATGATGACATCACAAGGTGAAAGAGAGTGTTTTCAGTTTGAGAGAAGAACTCAGCCTAATTATGCAGGGTTTTGTGTTTTAATTTAATGAAACAAAACACAACTCTAGGTCTGTTTCTGATGAGGAAACAACATTATAGCATTGATGAAAAAATAATGTAATATGTGCCATTTGAAAGCTACATGAAAAAAAAGTTGGTCATTATTTCAGTGTGTAAGTTTGGAGTGCTGATGAAGTGCTCCCCCTGCTGGTGATTTGCTGTTGGTGTTTTATTTAGCTGTATTCCAAATGAAGAGGACACTGCACACTTAACCTGCGGTCACTTCACCTGTGCCCAGAGACGACAGGTCATTAAATCAGTTTGAGGCTAAATCAGGTCTGTGTCTGTGTGTGTCTTGTGCGATGTTCCTGTTAAAATACATGAACAATAAATCAATACATCAATTCTTAAGAACTTTTTCAAACCAGATTTAACTCTTATGGCCAGTTCTCATATTTCCAGGCATGACTGAATGAAAGAAAGAATGAGAGAATGAATAAATAAATACTAAAAAAATGGTATCCCTCTTAAAACTTTTGCAAACTAAAATCTAATTATTTTGGCCAGCTTAATATCCCCGGGCATGAATGCATGAATGAATGAATAAATAAATACTTATAAATTATATCCCTCTTGGAACTTTTTCAAAATAACTATTAACTATTAAGGTCAGCTCTCATATCTCCAGACATGACTGAATGAAAGAAGGAATGAGAGCATGAATAAATGCTTTAGAATTGTATCCCTATTGGAACTTTTGTCATCTTAAATCTAAGCCTTACAGCAAGTTCTCATATCTCCAAGAATGAGTGAATGAACAGATGAATAAATAAAATAAAAAATAAATAAATAAATAAATAAATACATACAAATAATAACAAACTAAATAACTAACTAACTAAATAAAGAAAGAATAAAGAAAGAAAATTAAATAAATAAAAGCTTAATCATTGTATCCTCCTTAGAACTTTTGCAAAACTAAAATATAATAGTTAATGGCCATCTCTAAAATCTGAACATGAACGAGTGAATAAATGAATGAATAAAAAAAAAAAAATGGTTGCAAAATTTGCCACCTAAAATCTAATTCTTAATGGTCAGCTCTCATCTCTCCAAGCATAAGTAAATAAATACATAAGTACACACACAGGGCGACGGTGGCTCAGTGGTTAAACAGTGGTCCCCCAAACCGAAGATCAGAGTAGAAGACTAGATGAATAGTGACTAAATAAATAAATACTTTAGACACGTATCCATCCCTCTTGTAAACCTTGTTTGCAAAGCAGGTCTAATTCTTAGGCCACGTTGAGGCATTTAGGGCGTTGGATTTACAGAGTCTATGGGGGGCGCTCATCTAAGCTGGTCTAGTGTTCCAGTGGTATATTTTAAATCGCAGAGAACGAGTTGAAAAATCTGAGCTTTCGCCAAAATACGCAGCACGTCAATGAGTTTCCAGGGTCTGCTCTCAAATGCAAAGGCGTTTGAACAGAGGAGTTTGAACAGACGAGTTTGAACAGAGGAGTTTGCTGCCATTTTGACACTGCTTTCTCAATGTAGCATTATGGCTATCTCTTATATCTCTGGGCATGTTTTCTCAATGCCAGATAATGAATGTGTGATTTTTCCATAAAATAAATAAATAAAACAATAATAATAATAAATCCTCTAATAACCCCCATCTCCCTTGTGGTCACCCCCACCCTCTATATCAATGTGCTGCCTTTTTCAAGTACTTAAAAAAAGGACCACAAAGGAACTTGTAATATCTGTGGTTTTCTCTGATCTGGAGGAGTTGGTAATGATATCTCGTGGGAGGGGGCTCTCTAGTCTACAGTCTTGTGGGACTTAACACTAGACTGGTCCGGTTCTTTTAGCCCGAGTGGCCATTACAGAACGAGTAGAGGTTTAGCTGTTTGAAGACTGGCTGCGATCAGAACTACTCCTTCCAATTATGCAGTTCCTTAGAGATGGACATTGATTGAAACTTCGGCAAGTTAAAAGTGGGAAGTGGAAGCCTGTACAAACTATTTGATTTTTTTTAGCACAATAGAGGGAACAATCACTATTCTGTTTATTCAGCTGGAAACCACTCAAATGCACACATTGATTTTGGAACATAGTACTTGTAATTTCCCAGCCAGCCCCTCTCCACGCCAAGAACTGGGTCTCTCAAGAAATAAAAATGTGGTTAAATTTAAAGGAAAAATGCTGGATTTTTAAAAAGATGCAGTATGTAACTTTTTCTGTTGGTGGGTTAGTCAACTCTTTTTTTTTTTCTCTCTGAAATGTTTTACAGTTCCATCTATCTCTGAAGACAAGACAAGCAGTAGGTCAAATTTATAGAGAGGTCATCAAATCAGAAATCACAATGGCCTCCTCACTTTGGGTTGCCAGATCCTATGACAAAAGTGGGCTCTGATATGATCCTATGGGTTTTATTTCACGATTTTGTTCCTAAATCAAGATTAATAACAGAGAAATTCTTTCCTCGAGGTTGCTCCCGCTAGCGTTAACAACACGATTGAATAACACCAATGCTAAGAACCCATCTTCTGCTATGATACTCGTGGCTCCAAATTCACATCATTTGGCTGAAGCTGAATGCTGATGTCTCACTCCCTTAGTTCACTTCTCTGTGCAGTCTATGAATCTGAACCCCCAGTATATGAAATCATACGGCAGCTTTACTGCCACATTTGGCACCACAGTAGGTTCCAGTACAGGATGGGCTCTCTCTGTGCAGAGTTTGCATGTTCTTGCTGTGTCTGGTTTATGTATCCAGCATTTATTCAATTACAAGCGCTAAAAACACCCGAAACACATACTTTCTACTGTGATGGGGCTCACCTCTCCACAGATCTGTAAATAACCTGATATGTAACTAAGTTTAAAGCAAACCTATTATGCAAAAACGTTCACAGCTGGTACCCATGTTATAGTTGTTTCTCCTTCTAATTCATCCTCTTGAGGTTGATTGTTTATTTTCAAGATGCCATATTGCCAATTAACCCTCATTTTCACTACTTGCTAGCATGATGTGCTGCTATCCATAGGAGAAGCTGACAACTTCAAGGCTCTTTGTTATCAGCTGACATTTTAGATGAATATTGTGATTTTAAATTATAATATAATGATCCCCGGATGTCATAGATTTGAACTATGTAGCAGGTTCAAACGCAATATGTCTATACCATGGAACATTCCAGGCTAACAGTAACATCTCCATGGAGACAGGGTGCTAGACCCTCCACCAGAAAAGTTACATAAGCCCGCATAATATTCTCCATGATTACATTGTCAGAAAAAATGTTCTAATCTGGGTCCTTTGTACAACACCTGGTTCTTCAAAGTACCATATTTCTTTCTTTAACTTTCCTTTAGTGCGTGGCTTCTCTTCAGACGTCCTTATCTTAGATCTCTATCATCTGCACTTCGCTCCATATCCACTCCCCACAACAGTCTGTTCTATTATCTCACATTTCAGTTCAGACCAGAGCTCCACACAGTCAGGAATCAGAGCATGGAGATATGACTTCTTCTTTTAAACCTGCACTTTGTAACTTTTTCGCTTGTCTCCACGGTAATATTATTAAGGTTATCAAATTTATTGAAAATCAGCTACTAATCGATACTGAAACTAATATCAAAACTAGATTCTCATTTGAGCAGGTATTAATACTAAACAAGTCACATTCACTGGACAGAAATGAAACTTTCCTGAATATCTAGATCTTGAGCTGTGTGTATCAGACACATAGACTAGTTTACACCCATGGATCACTATGGAACATACCTCAACGACTGAGGGATAACACAGATACATGGAGGGACCCATCCCCAGATCCTGAGCTAGTCCTGGTCAGGATTACCTTACCTGGAGGATCTGACCTATTATGAATTTTTTGAGTTGATGGGGGAAACCGGAGTGGCCCCACCCAGACCCAGGGAAAAACGTTACTGCTGTGAGTCATGGATGTAATGTAAGGATAGAATGACCAGCTGAGGTGGCTGGTGGTTTTGCTGCTGGGGTGGAGAGGGGTTAGAGGAGGTTAGCAGCATGTAACTAAGACATGGAAAGACAGGGGAGAGGAGAGAGATTGCTTGTGACTGACTACATATTAATAATACATAATACAAATTAATAAGAGTCTATTTTTAATATTGGAGCTATCAGAGCCAGTGTCAGGACAGTTTGGTCATAGTAACAGCCCTCAGGACAAAATAGTCCCTTTGTCCTGCAGCATCACAGCAGCCTCCACGGGGCACCAGGTGAGCCCTAGACACACAATAGGAATGCCTCTCTCCAGTTATTCTCTGTTATTTCTGGTTGGTGATGAGACTGGACATTCAACGTCTTGTGCCATATTTGGTGTAGAATGTGGACCAATATGCAAAATGAATGAAACATAAAAAGACAGAGTAATATTTTAAACAAGCAAGTAACAATTATTGTTCTAGTAGTTGACTAGTACATTTTTCTTCTCATAAACTTAAAAAAACAATAACTTTTATCCAAATAAATTTAAACGTATAATAACTGAAGGCTTCTAAATATTGTATTGTATTTATTTCACTTTTTGAATCTCAAGACATTTACATGCACGTGTGAAAACATTTCTGATCTCCCTTAATATTTCTCTCATCAGAATGAGAAATAATGCCAAAAAATAAATTATATTTTTTGTCAATTTTGCCCATCCCTGCTTATCTTGCTGGTTGAACAAGTGAAGAAGTGTCATTATGTCATTAGCCATAACCACTGTAACCGTTGCCAAGGAGCAGCCCACGACTCCAAACTGGGTCACCAAACACAATAATGATTTTGAAGGCCTCCCATGAGAGATGTGCACTTTAATCTAAGCTAATATAATTGATAGAGCTGTGCTAGAGACCAATGGGAATCAGGAAGAGTTGTCTCTGCTGCTGATAAAGATGCATTATGGAACCTAACAAGATTGTGAGACCTTCCAGAACGTGGGCGGGTAAATAGACCATGGTGATTAGGACAGTGGTGATTTGGGAGATGAACAAAGGGATCACAGTGCAAAAAAAAAAGACATTTTAGAAAGAGAAATATTGCCAAAAATATTGGATTCCCTTCTCTTCGTTCTTACTTAACCAATTACTGAGGATTTATGCCTTAATTAGTAGACACAGCATTTGCTGCTAATGCTAATGATCACTCGCCATCAAGCTAGTCCACACACAGCCTCCACACACAGAGCACAAAAAGCATGTTCAACTAGCATCTTGAGCTAACAGCTAAACAATACCTGATCTAATGTGGATCTGGTGAGCTTCTGGTGACTGTTAAATGCACAACGGGGACATGTGTAAAATGGACTTTTATGAGCTTTTAACCATGTTCATAATAGTGTTCCCTCATCATTAACTTACACATAGTTGCACTGTCATTGTAATCGCATAGTGCTTAGAACATTTGTGTTTTCACCTTCCCCTATCCACCCACTTTTCTGTACTTTTTTGTGATTGTTAGTAAATTAAAATCAAATCTGATTCAGGCCTAGGGCGGCTGTGATGACAATCGCAGCAAACCATCAGTGAATTTGAAGTGATTATGGAGTCTCAAATAAAACACATTCCATTGTTTTATAGATTCAGTGACACTCCTAACATTAAAGAACACATAGTATGCATTTGTTTGTGCTGTTATTGACTTTTAAACATGCAACTTTATTTTCTATGAATTTAAATTAATCACTGTGAATAGAAACTACATAGTAAGATGTTATTCTGCAGCCCCTCATCTGAATGTGGTATTAGCACGCCAGCTGCTGGCAACAGTGGGCATTACCATCAGAAAAAAAATTGCTACACTAGCTACGTTAACAATGTAATTGGCTTGCTAATGTAAGCATGTAGTAGTAATGACTGCATTTCACCATGGACTTAAAAATTCATTCATGGACTTAAAAAAAACATGTGCTGGATATCTACCTGTGATGCCACAATCCAGGGAAAATGGAATTAAAAATGTTGTGATTTCTGAGCTTCTGATGTAAAGGACCTTGAAAACAGAATTAATGAAATGAGTGAGAACGATGCTAAAAGACTTTCTGAAGATGTGAGACCGACCTCTACGTTTTATTCTGCACTTTTCTCTTTTAATGTTAATTTTATGATTATTTATGTTTTGATTCATTTGATTTTAAGGCCTTTTTTATTCTGTAAAGCACGTTGAATCAACTTCATAGAGACTAAAGTTGCATGACTAAAAGCTCCAAAAAAGTACATTTTGTATAGTATGTGTCCTCCAACAGACTTATTACCCACTACAAGAACATTCTTCACTATTTCAAACTAAACCCAATTTTAACACAATCACCCTACTATCCAGTACTATCCATCTCTCCCTTGTCATCTTACTATCCACACCCCTCTCCACTCCCCCATCCATCCATCCATCCACCCCCTGTCAGGAGCTCCTTGCCTGTGCTCATAACTCTCCCGGCAGCCCTTCCAATGGCCGCTCCTCCACCTGCTCCATCACCAGCTCTCTGCTTCGCCAGTAATAGTACCTTCTCATCAGTCATTTGAGTCGAGGCTGTGGAGCTCAGGCCGGGCCGCTGCAGTAATGATAGGCCTGTCTGTGCTAAGGCAGTTTTTGGCGGAGGGATACGTAATAGGCCCACATTTTCTTGGTGTTGTTGCAGCGTGGCTCTAGGATTTGTAAAATAGCAGGTATTAGTGGGCAGTAAGGCGGCAGTTAGTCCCACACCTAATAGTGCTGTTCCATGCAAGGTGAAAGTATTTGAAAAAGAAGCCTGAAACCGCACGGAGTCCTAAAGTGTGTATGACCGGTTAGACTTATTCATTTCACTAAGACATACAGCTAAAATAATTTAATTTAAGATTTTACTAAAGATATTATCTATTTTATTTTTAGTTTAGTTTTTTTTTTTTTTTTTTTGGTTGTTTCTAGTTTTACTTCCTGATCAGACACTGGCAGCAGATATGACATATGACATAAAGGCAATGCAATTTGATTTTTGATTTTTTCACATTTTAAAAATGTCCGGAAGAATTGACAAAAAACTGAAATATGAACTGACGAACAAATACAAGAATCACATTTCAGAACATGTTTGTGCAGATCTAAAGTACAAGGTTAGCAAGGTTGTGGAGGAAATGATGCTACTTCAGAAATAGCAGCCGTTGCGATTTGCTAATTGTGTCCATTCAAATGAACTTCAGCCCTTGTACTGTGGTCCGCATTTTTCACACTAACTTCCAAGTTCAAAGAAAATGTTTGGCTTTGAGAGTAACATCATATCCACATAAGTTCTATTATAGGACTAAATCAGGTCTAAACAAGGATTAAATCAGGGCTAAACTAGAACTACATCAGGGCTAAACCAGGACTAAATCAGGGCTAAACCAGGACTAAATCAGGGCTAAACTAGGACTAAATCAGGTCTAAACTAGAACTAAATCAGGGCTAAACCAGGACTAAATCAGGTCTAAACAAGGATTAAATCAGGGCTAAACTAGAACTACATCAGGGCTAAACCAGGACTAAATCAGGGCTAAACTAGGACTAAATCAGGGCTAAACTAGGACTAAATCAGGGCTAAACTAGGACTAAATCAGGGCTAAACCAGGACTAAATCAGGTCTAAACTAGAACTAAATCAGGGCTAAACCAGGACTAAATCAGGGCTAAACTAGGACTAAATCAGGGCTAAACCAGGACTAAATCAGGGCTAAACCAGGACTAAATCAGGGCTAAACTAGGACTAAATCAGGGCTGGACTAGGATTAAATCAGGTCTAAACTAGGACTAAATCAGGGCTAAACTAGGATTAAATCAGGGCTAAACCAGGACTAAATCAGGGCTAAACTAGGACTAAACCAGGCCTAAACCAGGACTAAATCAGGGCTAAACTAGGACTAAACTAGGACTAAACCAGGGCTAAACCAGGACTAAATCAGGGCTAAACTAGGACTAAACCAGGGCTAAACTAGGATTAAATCAGGTCTAAACTAGGACTAAATCTGGGCTAAACTAGGACTAAATCAGGGCTAAACTAGGACTAAATCAGGGCTAAACCAGGATTAAATCAGGTCTAAACTAGGACTAAATCAGGGCTAAACTAGGATTAAATCAGGGCTAAACTAGGACTAAATCAGGGCTAAACTAGGACTAAACCAGGGCTAAACCAGGACTAAATCAGGGCTAAACTAGGACTAAACCAGGGCTAAACTAGGATTAAATCAGGTCTAAACTAGGACTAAATCAGGGCTAAACCAGGATTAAATCAGGGCTAAACTAGGACTAAACCAGGGCTAAACCAGGACTAAATCAGGGCTAAACTAGGACTAAACTAGGACTAAACCAGGGCTAAACCAGGACTAAATCAGGGCTAAACTAGGACTAAACCAGGGCTAAACTAGGATTAAATCAGGTCTAAACTAGGACTAAATCAGGTCTAAACTAGGATTAAATCAGGTCTAAACTAGGACTAAATCTGGGCTAAACTAGGACTAAATCAGGGCTAAACTAGGACTAAATCAGGGCTAAACCAGGATTAAATCAGGTCTAAACTAGGACTAAATCAGGGCTAAACTAGGATTAAATCAGGGCTAAACTAGGATTTAGTCAGGTCTAAACTAGGATTTAATCAGGTCTAAATTAGAACTAAAACAGGTCTAAACTAGGATTAAATCAGGTCTAAACTAGGACTACATTAGGTCTAAACTAACTAACTAACTAAACTAAACTTTTCCGAAGTTTTTGGCTACATGGGAATTAACACATGCAGCTGCGGCCGCACTGCTCCTTCCGCTGTGTGCTCCTCTCACATCACCCCCATCTGGCACCAACAAATAAGCCCCGACACTGCCGGCCCACATTAGGTTGTCGGCCTACACATTTTCAATCTGGAACGGCTCTCGCTGGAAGTGATCGGAAAAGGCAGAACACTATGAGGAATTTTTGAATCTGAAGTCGAATCGAAGAGCCACAACAGCAGGACAAAATAATAATAATAATAATAATAATAATAATAATAATAATAATAATAATAATAATAATAATAATAATACTTTTATTGCATTCAGCTAAAAGCACATCTAATTATATTGAGGGTAAAAAATAGTCAGGGAGTAACGCTGACCTCTTAAAAGGAATCCCTCTATCTCTGTCATCAGAACACAGAATTCCATCCAAAACACAAGGACAATTTACACAAAAAGAACACATTTTTTCAGAGTTTTCAGAGTATCCATGATTTCTCTTTCTCTAGCTATACTTTTACCTCACTAACAGAGATCCATAGATGGTGGGAGGAGGCTGGGTACACTAGGCCAGAGTCGGGGCACCATTATGGGCCTGAGTGGTCATTAGCAGTGGCCTCACGTAGCCTGGAGCTCCATACTAGCTCTGACTGACCCTGTCCTTCACCTTTGGGCCCTGGACAACTGGAACACTGGCCCCACAGTACCCACGTGGACACACACACGCACACTCCATTAAAAGTGCTGCATCTGATTTACTGTCTTAAAATGTGAAGGGAAAAAAAACCCAGTTAATTTTAAAGGTCCTGCACCTGATTTTTCATGTAATTAGATTAAAGGTATCTTGCCCCAGTGTAGATATATTGTACCAGCTCTTAAAATCAAAATAAATCAACTGTGTCTGATTAGAAAGCTTTTTTATTGTCTGAAAATCAGGAAGTGTGCAGTTAGCATTCTAGTTGTTGTTAGATTTATCATATGAAAAGCGCTTATAAACTCACTGTAGTGAATAATTTGGATGCTCAAAATGCATAAGGTAGCATTTTTAGCATCATATCATAGGATTTTAACTAACTAACAGGTACAGGATGTGCAGTTTAAAGAACACAAGTAAGGGACTGTTGGATTGTGTTAAATAAGCTGTTTGTTTTTCCTGTTTCCATGGAGACTGTGTAAGAGGCTAGCCAGGCTACAGACTGGATACTGGCTATGATGCTGCAGGACACAGAGGAAGAACACTTTTGTCCTGAGACCTTTGACTGAGACACAAAGGCGACTGAGAAGCGCAGTGTATTCTCTCTGTCTTATGGATTCTAGCATCCTAATTATTCACCGCAGTGAGTTTATAAGTGCTTTTTTCCAACTTTCTGAGACCAGGGCATAGTTTTGCCATCACATAAAAGTAAAAAAAAAAAACTAGCATGCTATAAAAACACTTCACAATTAATTGCAGATAGTAGAGAGCTTATAGAGTATATCTGTACTGGGGCAAGTTTTGCTCAAATACATGGGAAAAAATCAGGTAACCCTCATGAATTGTACTAGGGTTATTGACTGGAGCAGCTCAGCGACGGGTAAAAGAGCTGGGATGGAAACTGCTTTAGCATAATCACATATTGATTTTTCTTCAAGTTAAGTGAGAGAATATGGGACTTGAAACTGTTGAGATGCTATTAGAGAGAGGGAAGTGTCTATGGGAAAAGTATGAGTATTTTATTATAGTGTGATGTAAAAGTGAATGGCAATTGGAAAGTGGACTGTGAGTCAGTCAATTTACACGCAAGTAATTTAAAGTAAGTTACATAGAAAATAGCTCAAATCTCTATACATCTCTATAAAAAGACTGTAGGCCTAATAAGACCATATGGACTTATTACTTATTTAGGCAGAAACACGTCATACTGTTGTCCCCTCATCAAAACCTGACCCATCCTTCAGTGCCCTGGGTTAAACCTATTCGGAGCAGTGGGACCCATCTCCAGATTTTGAGCTAATCTTGGTCAGGACTGTCTTAGTTGGAGGATTTCACATATTGTGCATGTTTTGGGTTGATGGGTGAAATCGGAGTCCCTCTATTTTTCCTAAATCATTATGTCACATATAACGTCTCCTTTAAGCCAATAAACCATCACTGGAGTCACACTGAGCATTTCTGCACTTAAATTGTATTCACAACACATGGCTCTGTTAGCATAGCAGTCATTTTGCCGAATGGCTTCCTGTATTTATTTATTTTCTCAATGTTGATTCCAGCTGCTGACAGCCGAGGGCATTCCAACATCCTAATACCCTGTTGGAAAAGGAGGTGTGTTTTGTGCTAGGTTAAAAAGCATTTAAAGGCCAATTAAAGGCACAAGAATGACCATGTTCCCAGACACTGCACCCATAGTTTTCTCAGTTTAAACTTTTTGTAATCCTTGGAAGTTATTCCTCACTTACCTTATGCATTCTGAGCATCCTAATTATTCACCACAATGAGTTCATAAGTACTTTTCACAGCATTTGTATTTTTTATTGTATTATGCAAAAGAAAACTTTGCTTTTTAAAGATAATGTTTTCCAATTTTATGTACAAAAAAGCTCATTAAACTATTTTTCACTGGTTTCTTTTTTGCAAGTTGCTAGATATATTAAAAATGGGATGTCTGGCTCTCCTGTAGGTCAAAACGGTGATGTGACATTTGGAACACAGCTTCAAGGCGGTTTCTTTCTATAGTAATCAAATCTTGGCTAACATTCTGGACACATGTCGTAGCCTGACAGTACCCGCGTGTGTGCTGAGGTGCTGTGAGGATAAAACTGCTCTTGATAATGATTAATGTTATCCCCCCGTCTCATTTGCTCCTGGTTAACTCACTGTGTTCCATAATGGCCCTGCAGCAGATGAGAGGGGCGGAGTTTGTGGGCTTCATTAGAAGACAGCAGACAGCGAGAGAACTGGAGGTGAGTTAGCGTTCACGGGCTAGTGCTGATTAGAGCTTGCTACGTCTTCATCAGAATCAAGAGCCAGAAAAAGCCACAGAGAAGATGATGGTGTAGGAGTTAAAGGCGCTGGTACCTTATTTTTGCAGCCTTAAAAATGTGAAAAACAGAACAAGGTCATTTTAAACGGTTTGTAGTGGTCCAGACTTATTCCTCACTTACCTTATGCATTCCCGGCATCCTAATTATTCACCACAATTGATATCCGTAAAAGCTACGAAATTTGCAATCAACATTTTACATGTAGTTCTCATCAAAAACATAACCAGATTTGTGTTTTATTTCATTCAAACATTTGACATTTGAGTAATCCTTTATTATTAATCTGTCTACATCTGTAAAGCTTAAAATGCTCTGTTCCACTTTGTGATGTCATGAAGCTGTAATTTTCAAGTTAACAGCTCCTTTTACCTTTAGTTCAGGTTGGCAATTCCAGGACTGAAATAATCGAAATGATTCTAATGAAGGTGTATGGAGTTTAAAAAAAACTGTGGAGCACTTCCAATATTACCACATGATGACATCACAAGGTGGAACTGAGTTTTTTCTGTTTGACAGAAGAACTCGGTTTAAATATGCAGGGTTTGTGTGTTAAACATGTGTGAATGAAACAAAACACAACTTAAGGTCTGTTTGTGATGAGGAAACAACATTATAACATATCAGAAAATAGAATAATATGGGCCTTTTAATGCTTTAATTCAGTGTGTAATGTGTAAAATGTCAGAAACATGACCAGAGCTCAGTTTAAAATGCTTGATTCTTTTTGTTAATATACCCGATGTAAGACCTTTTACAGATGGGATTGTGGCTCATTTATTTTGTATTAAGAAATAGATGTTTGTGGAGTCAGGGTGAGTTTTTGGTCAAACTTCCTTGTCAAAGCCTGATCTCGTCAGATCTCAGATGCTAAGTAGGTCTGGACTTGGTTAGTACTTGGATTAGTACCATAGACTGTATGAAGAAGTGGACTCAGTCAGTGTGACGTCACCCACAGCATCTGGCTCCAGTCAAATGAAGCTCATCGAGGTGAGCAGTTATAGGGACGAATTTGGAGCCAAGTTTCACATTTGGAATTCTGACCGCAAGTATCACAGCAACCAAAGAGTTAATATGGATTGAGGCTGTTGAAGGTAACGCCCCTTCCCGCCTGCACCGCTGGTTTGGCATGGAGTGGGCACTTAGCAATGCTGCCAATCAAACCTGTTGCTAATGCTAGTGGGAGCGCCCCAGGGCGCCGGGTTTATCTGTTATTAATGAATGAATCTTGAATGACAGACAAAATAATAAAAACCCCAGGATCATGTAAATGAATAGGCTAATACGAACGTTTTAAAACCAAAATGACAAGGCTCACTGCAGCATTTACAGAGAGAGGGGTGATGTTTTCTTTTTATGTAAAGCCAGAGATAATGGAGCCGGAAGTGCGTCCATGATCACATCCTGTTTGGAATGTGCCAGCTAGCAGGTTAGCTATGTCCATTTATATATGCAGCCTACGATTCGTACTAGTACTAACATATAATGACATAACATACAACAAATGATAACATTCTCTGCAGTACAGCGTTTACTATGTTATTATCTCTAGCAGCTAATCAAGTGAATAATAGTAAACAAAACAGTGTTATATATGGAGGAAAAACACATTTAAGCAAAGTGAGAAACACAGTTACATGTTTTGTAAATACATGAAGCGTCTTACACTACAAAAGTCATGAAAAACTGTGCTGAAATTGGATTTCACAGCAAGAGATGTTTTTTGAATTCACATTCTGTTGAAAAGCTCCAGATATCAAATGTCGGCCGAGCGTTTTAAACACATTGGATGGGCAAGCAGTGAAGTGGATAAAAAGAACAGATCACAGAAGAGTTAAGAGAGGACAGCATTCGGCCAAAGGAAGGAAAAAAAAACAACAAAAAACACAAAGATTGTTAAATTTTTAAAGGGAATATGCTTTATTTTGCATGTTCTGTACAAATAACAATATAAATCAATATTTTACTAAAAAAAAAAAAAAAAAAAACAACAACTAAAAAACACATAAAAGCATAGCATGTAGTATTTAAGTTATGTAGAAGAAAGATTTCGAAAAGGTGTTCCACAATGTTTTTTTTAAAGGTGCTGTACGTGTACTAATACATGACATGATACAACATGATAAAAAAAAACAAAAAAAACATGATAAACAGAAGTAGATCATTTTAAACCATTTGACCTTATGCATCCCAATTATCCACAGCGATGAGTTTACATGTGCTTTTTCACAACTCTCAGAGGCCAGATTAGCTGTCACGTTAATGCTAAAAACAACTAGCATGCAAACTCACACATCCTGATTCTCATACAAAAAAAAACAAAAAAACAACACTTTATAATTAGATACAGTATGCAGCTTTCCTATATTGACCTCAATAGCTGCTTATACAATATCTCTGTACTGGGCCAAGATGCAAGTCAGTTGGATTTGAATGTGGTTTTTCAATGTTTTTCAATCAGATAAGAACATGACAAAAACTCTTTCAAAATTCATAGATTCTAGAATGTTTTAAGTCATATACCTTCTTCATTTATTCATCTCAAAGCATGTTCAAAAATCATTCCTTCAAAGTTTTCCACTGCCAGAACCCTCACTATAGATTGGCCAGTATGTGCCTTGCATTGTATATGGAGAAACATCATTATTTTTAGCTGTACAGTGCTCAGCGTTCATATTTAATACTGTGCGTTCCTGTCTAAGTCCCTTAAGTGCAGTTCCGGTAGCGTTGGCGTATGCTTCCCTGTGTCATCATATCGCTAAATGCTAAAAAGTCAGAGCGAGAGAGAAGTGCAGTCATTTACAACTGTGCACTGTGAAGGATGTACAGCAGGCATGCCCAAAACAATGACCCGAGGTGTAAAGGCCAATTGATGATTGGTGATTTGGCCTATATTACCATATTGGCCCATATTAAAGGGCCTATATTATGCTATTTTCTGATCTCAGTTATAATGTTGTCTCCTCATTACAAACAGACATGTTTTGTTTTATTCACATATTTAACACACACATTCTGCATATTTACACATACATATTTGAGTTCTTCTCTCAAACAGAAAACACCTTGTGATGTCATGTGGTAATACAGGAAATGCTCCGCTTTTTAAACTCCATATCCCTTCACTAGAATCATTTGGATGATTTCAGCTGTCAAATTTCCAGTCTTTATTAAACAAAAGGTAAAAGGAGCTGTTAACTTGAAAACTACCACTTCATGACATCACAAGGTGGAACATTTTGAGATTTGGAGATATAGAGTGTTAATACAGAATTACTCAACCGTATGTGAATGAAGCAATATATATATATATATATATATATATATATATATATATATATATATATATATATATATATATATATATATATATATATATATATATATATATATATATATATATGGCGATGGCGCAGATTGGCAGCCTCGCTTCCGTCAGTCTCCCCAGGGCAGCTGTGGCTACAATAGTAGCTTACCATATCACCAAGTGTGGAAATGAATGAATAATGACTATAGTGTAGAGCTTTGAGAGGCTTTGACAAGCCTGTAAAGAGCATTACAAGTGTAAGGCTTTATATATATATATATATATATATATATATATATATATATATATATATATATATATATATATATATATATATATATATATATATATATATATGTAATTATTATTTTTTATTATTATTATTATTATTATTTTTTTTTTTTACAAGGCATTATAACATGCCTTCAAGCTCAGAATAGTCCATTTTGTGTAATAATGGCCCATATTAAGCACTGTTTTTTCTACTAGTCTTTGAAAATCTACCTTGACAACACCAATATTAATTTTAATCAATTTTGTGTCCTATTGGGGATCTAGGCATGAACGAATGGTCTGGAGTCTCATTCTAACCTGTTATAAATGCACATCCTGACACAATACCCAGGGAGGGTGAGCCATTCCTGAGTAAGACAATTCACGCTGCCCTCCTGGTTCTCCACCTCCGGGGGGGGGGGGGGGGGGGAATGGTAAGATTCAGCACCATGGACAGTGAACATCATATATTTTGTTCCTTGGTGTAAATTCTCATCATGTGAATTCAAGTGGTCACGTAATGATTTGTTTCTATTGGCCTAAGGCAGTTTGCAAGTTTACCACATAGCAATGCCCGGTGGCCTTATCATGGATTTACTGCACATGGACTATACATAAAACATAAATACTACTGCAAAATATCAGTATTCTACTGTGTGTACTGACCTGCAGTTTGAATATTTCATTATCAGACCACTACTTTGGCACTAAGGCTGAATGTGAATGTCCACCCAAGCCCCTAAACCTTCACTACAGAGCCCTGCACTCTTCAGTAAACTATTTAGTGACACTCTGCTCACTACTGTCTTCTCTCTATGAGATACATGACTCCTTTTACTTGAGAATTATCAGTCCCCCACTCAACCAATAATAACTAATGCTAGCAACGTTTCACTGTGAATCTTTATTTAAAGTGATTATACCCTAATTTTTTTCCATGAGCAAAATGTGTCTTGCATTTGTACAATCTATATTCTATAAGCAGCTCTTGAGGTTGTGTGCTGATGATAAATATACCTGATTAGGAAGTGTTTTATTGCCTGAGAATCAGGAAGTGTGCTGTTACCATGCTAGTTGTTGTTAGTTTTACCTTTGCAGCAAAATTATGCTCTTATAAATCAAATTAAATCAAATCAAAATCACTTTATTTGTCCCCAAGTGACAATTTAAGCAATAAAATACAATAATAACAGATAGCTCAACCAAAAGTCTCAGTGCAGCTCAGCAGGTAGAATCATTAGATCCAGTGTCAGGGCAGTTTGAAGTGTGTAACAGGCTTCAGGACAAAAGTGTCCCTCTATGTCCTCTGTGTCCTGAAAACAGAAAAGCCTCTTCTATGCCTCTCCACTCTGTTGTTTTGATCTTTGATGAGGTGGTTCATTCGCTCCCTCTGGAACATCTTCTGCCGTATTTGGTGTAGAAAGTCCGTTGCATCATCGCTGTAAAAAATTAAGATGCTTGAAATGCAAAAAAAACGAGCAATATTTTTGAATCATTGCAAACTGTTTAAAATTAACTAGTTTTGATTTCCACATTTTAAAATCGGTCACTCTCTGCTTTTAATTTCCCTGACTCTCGCAAGTGGTCTATATTGACTGGTCTACATAGCGTCACTGTCCAGCATGTTTCATGTTGCATTATGGGAAATTTTGAGAGCACTACATTTTCACATTACAGACATTCAGACACCACTACAAAATTCTGCGACCCCTAAATAGTGCCCTATGGAGAATAGTGTGGACACATTGATATTCCCCTGCGCCTACTGACCCGAGGTTTTAATATTTCATTATCACTTCTCTGCTCTGACACTGCATCTTCTTGTTTTTGTTTGCTGGTCCAATTTATTCCACATTTGCTATGCAGGTCGCGGTGACAGTGGGTAGCTCGTCCTGGCCTGTATTTTCACATAATGACGCCGCAGAAGAGAGACACAGATCCGAACAGAATGGAGTCTTTGGCAGGTCCTGTGTAAAACTGGGGGAAAAAAAACAAAAAACAAAAAACAAAACATGGTGGGCTCTGAGGTAGGGATGTATGATTAATCGTAATCAAAATCAGAATTTGAATTGCTAGGAGTGGCAGTTATTTTATTTGATATATTGTTTATCTGAATAGGGACAGATACCACAAACATAGATTAACACTTAAAGGGCCTATATTATGTTATTTTCGAATATGTTATAATGTCATTTCATCATCGCAAACGGACAGACCTAGAGTTGTGTTTTGTTTCATTCACATGTTTAACACACAAACCCTGCAGATTTAGGCCCAGTTCTTCTCTCTAACTGAAACTGACCTTGTGATGTTGTGTAATGATACAGGAAGTGCTCCACTATGTTTTTAAACTCCACACACCTTCACTAGAATCATCTGGATGATTTCAGCCCTGGAATTGCCAATCTGTACTAAGATAAAGGTAAAAGGAGCTGTTCACTTGAAAACTACTACTGCATGACATCACAAGGTGGAACAGAGCATTTTGAGCTTTGGAGATGTTACAGACTAATAATAAAGTGTTACTACTGAAACAAAACACAACTCCAGAGAAATCTGATGCAGGTATCACAGTGTTTATAACTGAGGTTAATTCACAACACCAGTCCCCAGAAGAGCTTTGAACAGTTCAGATTCCACTACAAAAGCAGTGGGATTTTTTGTAGAAAAAGCAATAAATACAGTGAATTTGTCGAGGGAATCAAATAGTATAAAAGATATTACATGCTCACAAACTCACACAGTCACATTTATCACTCGTTCTCAGCAGGTAAAGACTTCCAAACTTTAGCTCCTTTCATTGAGAGGCCAGTCTGAGCAGAAGTGGTCTTACAGAAAATACCGTCCCCCTGTGCTGTGGCTCTAGTGGACCTTGTGGACAGTCTATTAACACATTTACAAAGTTAGCAAATCGCAAAAGGCTGCATTTCGGAAACCAACTAAAATATCCTGTCTTATGGGGTTCCAGTAATCCTTGGAGGTCAGATTTTCCAAGTTCTGCCTGACTGGAACGTGCTACTATCTCGGAATGTCTGCTTTAACATGTTGGTTTTAGGGAATATAGCATTTTCGAAACTTTAAAAAGTAACGTGGTGATCTAAATATGTTATCTGTTAGCAGTTAACCTCCCATCGATATTAGAAGTGGTATATCCCCTCTTTAGGCTATTGGTTTTAAGAGATGTTCAGCATGTTTTTAAAACCATGTTATAATGTTTCCTTTTTTTTTCTTTTCTTTTCTTTTTTTTTAATCAAAAATATAAATGGAGTGTTATTTTCGAGTTCTCCTTCCTTTGAGCTTTAAAAAAATTACCCCATTTGCAATTTTCACTCAAATTGTGTTCACTTTGAAAACTTGGGTGTTAGCATGACTGTCTTGGTGCTAAAAGGCTTCCAGAAGGCTTTTGTTTCTTTTTACCCATTTCAAAATAGGGGCCTTTCTTTTAATTAGTATCTTTAAATAGGGGATATTACGCAAAATCTACTTTGTGGCACTTTTTCTCATGTTATAATCTTGTTCCTTCATCAAAAACATGTTTAATATGTCATCCATGTACGTTTGAGTAATTCAAATAGTTAGCTACAAGATTTGTTCAATGTTCTGCCCACAAGCCGATGTCACCCATGCTCCCACATAACACATATATATATATATATATATATATATATATATATATATATATATATATATATATATATATATATATATATATATATATATATATATATATATATATATATATATATATATATATATATATATATATATATATATATATATATATATATATATATATATATATATATATATATATATATATATATATATATATATATATATATATATATATATATATATATATAATGAAAAAATCCTGTCTTATGGGGTTCTGGCTCCATCTCTGACTTTCTACTCAGAAACTCAGAGAACATTTAAGTTAGACAATCCAACATGACTGCTCCCTGCATATGGTGAAAATTAAAAACCCGACTGTTCAAACATGGATAGTACTTGTTATTGTATAACTAAGTGTTATTTCCACTTTAGTTGCTCCCTCCTGTCCACCCGTGTCTGTGAACCTGCTCTCCCTCCTCCTCCTCCTCCTCTTCCTCCTCCAGTGTACTTGTGTGTCAGCAGTTTGCACAGCTTCAGTCCCCTCTCATAAAGCCCTGTGCTCAGATCACAGACAGGCTGGCCGTTCCTTGATGTTTGCTTAGTTCTGCCTTACCCACATTTCCAAACCGTATGCGGTATATCCCCTATCCGCGTATATACTCCGAGATCTGCCGAATGAGCCCGACCCTCTGCCTCTCTCTCTCACGCTGCCGTAAAACAAGCTTTGAAAACATAGAAGAAAGGACTTTGAAGAGCGCAGAGGCGGGAGTAGTGCTTGGATTAGTGCATCAGTTCTGCCAGCATTAGATGAGTTATTATAGTGTATAAATAGACTGAAAGTGATGGCCGGAGGTTTTTTTTCTAGTCCCACTTTATAATAACTGCACCTTAACAGCCATAATAAAGCATGAACAAAGGCTTTTTAAAAGGCCTATATTACGCAAAATTGACTCGTGTGAGCTTTAAGCCACATTACCTCATCAAAAACATAGCCAGAGCTGTGTTTTATTTCATTCACACGTGTTTGAGTAACCCTGCATTACTAGTCTACATCCCAGTATGAAGTGGTAGTTTTCAAGTTAACAGCTACATTTTACCTTTTGTTCAGTAGAGATTGGCATTTCCATAGTTGAAATTATCCACATGAGTCTAGTGATGGTGTACGGTGGTGGTGTTAATGGCGTTAATATGCTGTTTTTGGCGAATATAGCATTTTCAAAACAATAAAAGGTAACATGGTGATTTAAATACAGTATGTTATGTGCCTGCAGGTAATACCCCTTTAAACTGTTTGTTTTAAGAGGGGCTTTCAGGTTATTCTTAAAACCATGTTATAATGTTTCCTTTTTTCAGTTTTTCATCAAAAAATATGGCTGGAATATTATTTTCAAGTTCGTCTTCTTTTCAACCTTAAAAAAAATTACTCCATTTGTAATTTTCACTCAAATTGCATTCACTTTGAAAACGTAGCTGTTAGCATGACTGTCTTGGTGCTAAAAGGCTTCCATGAGGCTTTTGGGTCATGCCTATCTAACAGCTTGGAAATAGGGACCTTTCTTTTAAAAGCATCTTTAAAGAAGGGATATTATGCAAAATTGACTTTTTGCAGCTTTCTACCATGTTATAATGTTCCCTCAGCAAAAACATGTTTTATATGTCAGTCATGTATGATTCTGTAATTTAGTGATCTCTTCCAGGCCCTTTTTGAACCCTCCTTATAGTTAGCTGTAAGATTTGTCCAATGCTTCGCCCACAAGCCTACGCCATCAATGCTCCCACACAACAATTTAGCATAAATATACAAAAGCATGATATAAAACAATACACTCCAACTTTACAAACCTGATGTGCAGCAGTTTCATTAGAGCAGAGGTGTCCAGACATTCTTCACTGAGTCCCGCATACTGAAACATATTTGAAGCGGAGGGCTGCAGACCAGTGTCCATACAGGGAGTCAAATGGATTTAATACAGGTTTGACAGAGCCATTGTACCATTAATAAGACTTGGGAGATTATTTTAGGTCTGTATCACAATGCAATGTGATGTTATTCAGGTTATAGAGGTGGAATCTCTCACATTTGTCCCCTGGGCTGTAGTTTGGACATTCCTGCGTTAGAGGAACGCACTCCAATAGTAATGTGATAGCGCTCTGAAGGGGGAGTGACTTTTGACTCAGAGCGTGAAAAATGTATTGCAAGAAATCTAAAATCTAACAATGAGTAGCAGCAGTAGCTTAGTCAGTAGAGTGTCCGTACACTGATGCAAAGGTTGGTGCTTTGAATCCCGCTCTTGAGATAAACATCAATGGTTAAGTGCTCAGAGTCACTGACCCACAGATTGACAGTGCGATTAATTTTCCTTGGGCAAGACATTTAACCCTCGCCCCAGTGTGTGTGTACACTGGTGTATGAATGTGTGTGTGAATGGATGAGTGTTTCCTCCATGTAAAGCGCTTTGAGTGCCTTAAAGGTGGAAAAGCGGCATGTAAGAATGTGACCTTTTATCAAATATATATATTTCTTTTTTCAGTTAGAAATAATAATCCCCAAAGGGATTTTTTTTTAACTCCATCAAATTTATGTATGTATTTATTTATAATTCCATTTAAATTTTGTGCTGCTTGTCTGATTACACAGTGGCACATTTGACTGAACGCCTTCATGGTCCCTGTTTATTTCAGTCCATTTCACATTTCACACTGCTCCCCTCCACATGCTCTAGCCCAGTGCTCACCGGTGCATCCCATAATAGCACAGAATGGACCCATATGCTTAGTTCTGGCGCGCTGCACTCTCCGCCACAGCCAGGTCCTGTTTACCCGGCGCTAATGTCCCAGAGTGAGGCTTTAGGCAGAGGGCTTAGAGAGGGAGTGCTGTTTTATTTACCCACTTCCTCTCGGCCATCCATTTGCATTATTTATCAGCTGGCCCGTCTTCCAGGAAGGAGCAACGCGGCGATTAGCACGACACGCGGCAGGTACATCCCACTGTTAGCTGTTCGCCGTGACGGATGCTGGCTGTGACGGATGCGGGGTTAGCTGCAGTTTACCATAAACTGTGTGGCTTGCGAGTTTTCTCAGAGAGCGCAGGGGGATGCTGCACTAAAACATACAATTTTAAAAGGGCTGTAACTGATTTTTGCTGTTTGTTCATTTTAAATGGTTTGTCATGGTTCAAAGTCATTCTTCACTTACCTTACACATTCAGAGCATCCTAATTATTCCCCATGATGAGTTTATGAGCTGAGTTGAAAGGCAAAGCTCTTAATTTACCGGTCAATCTATGTTCCTGCCCTCACCTATGGTCATAACTTTGTGTAATGACCGAAAGGACAAGATCGCGGATACAAGCGGCTGAAATGGGTTTACTCCACAGGGTGCAGCCTTAGGGATAGGGTGAAGAGCTCTGTCACATGGGAGGAGCTCGAAGTAGAGCCGCTGCTCCTTCACATCGAGAGGAGCAGGTGAGGTGGCTCGGGCATCTGCTCAGGATGCCTCCTGGACGCCTCCCCAGGGAGGTGTTCTGGGCATGTCCCACCGGGAGGAGGCTCCAGGAAAGAAACAGGACACGCTGGAGGGACTATGTCTCTGGGCTGGCCTGGGAACAGGCCAGCCCAGAGACATAGTCCGGTCCCACTGGAGGAGCTGGAGCAAGTGTCTGGGGTGAGGGAAGTCTGGGAGTCCCTGCTTAGACTGCGACCCAGCCCTGGATAAGAGGAAGAAAATGGATGGATGGATGAAGTTTTAAAGCACTCTTCACAACTCTCAAGAGACAAGAGCAAACTTTTGCTGTGATGGTAAAGCTAACAGTAACTAGCATGCTAACACACACATCATGATTATCAGACAATAAAATGCTTTATAATTAGGTGCAGCACACGGCAGAGTTAGAAACCTGGATACTGCAGTGTTGTACCCATATCCGTACCCCTTCTTGCCGATACAATCCTCCTCCGTGTGTATATATTTGAGGACAGGTGAAGCAGATCTGTACCGTACTGTGGGTCGTCAGCTGAGGCTCCGGTCTGGTCCAGTCACATCAAAGTAGAGTCTGGAGTGTGAGTCTGTACTGGCATAAAAGGCTTTGAAATTACACCTGATGTCACCACACAGGAGGAGTGGTACTTCTCGTTGTACTCGAAGCTGTCCTCACTGATGTCATATGAGTCCAGGTTGTTGGGTTGCTGGGTCTGACAGGTTTTGTTCACGTGACGTCACAAAATTGTAGAATCCCTGTAGTTTAAACTGAGCTGCGGGACGAGTCAGGATTCTATGGTGGGATTTGCCGTTTAACTGTCATACCTGGTTTATGGTGAATATCTCTGTAATCACTGGCCTTCTCTTTGGGTAAGTCTGTCGTGATAACACATTCTTAAGTGAAATATGAAGGCATAGGCAAAATAAAGTTATGCCATCAACACAATAACTCTAAAGAAGGAATAGCCCCAGAAATATTCAAAATAAACAATAAGTATGAGCTGCAAAAATATATCTATCTTTATATGTACACTTTTTGTGGGGGTATGAGGGAATCGTATTTTTGTTATTTTGACTTTGTTACTATACAAATAATAAATGAAAAGAAAAATTGCAAAAAAAAGAAAAGAAAAGAAACACTACCTACCAACTCACACATGAGTCTCTCTCTCCACTCAGCACACACACACACACACACACACACATATACGAGTCTCTCTCCCTCTCTCTCCACTCAGCACACACACACACACACACATATACGAGTCTCTCTCCCTCTCTCTCTGCTTAGCACACACACACACACAGATTAGTCTCTCTGCTCAGCACATACACACACATTAGTCTCTCTCCACTCAGCACATACACACACATTAGTCTCTCTCTCCACTCAGCACATACACACAAATTAGTCTCTCTCCACTCAGCACATACATACACATTAGTCTCTCTCCACTCAGCACATACACACACATTAGTCTCTCTCTGCTCAGCACATACACACACATTAGTCTCTCTCTGCTCAGCACATACACACACATTAGTCTATCTCTCCACTCAGCACATACACACACATTAGTCTCTCTCTGCTCAGCACATACACACACATTAGTCTATCTCTCCACTCAGCACATACACACACATTAGTCTCTCTCCACTCAGTACATACACACACATTAGTCTCTCTCCACTCAGCACATACACACACATTAGTCTCTCTCCACTCAGCACATACACACACATTAGTCTCTCTCTCCACTCAGCACATACACACACATTAGTCTCTCTCCACTCAGCACATACACACACATTAGTCTCTCTCCACTCAGCACATACACACACATTAGTCTCTCTCCGCTCAGCACATACACACACATTAGTCTCTCTCTGCTCAGCACATACACACACATTAGTCTCTCTCTGCTCAGCACATACACACACATTAGTCTCTCTCTGCTCAGCACATACACACACATTAGTCTCTCTCTCCACTCAGTACATACACACACATTAGTCTCTCTCTCCACTCAGTACATACACACACATTAGTCTCTCTCTCCACTCAGCACATACACACACATTAGTCTCTCTCTGCTCAGCACATACACACACATTAGTCTCTCTCCACTCAGCACATACACACACACATTAGTCTCTCTCTGCTCAGCACATACACACACATTAGTCTCTCTCTGCTCAGCACATACACACACATTAGTCTCTCTCTGCTCAGCACATACACACACATTAGTCTCTCTCTGCTCAGCACATACACACACATTAGTCTCTCTCCACTCAGCACATACACACACATTAGTCTCTCTCTGCTCAGCACATACACACACATTAGTCTCTCTCCACTCAGCACATACACACACATTAGTCTCTCTCCACTCAGCACATACACACACATTAGTCTCTCTCTGCTCAGCACATACACACACATTAGTCTCTCTCTGCTCAGCACATACACACACATTAGTCTCTCTCTGCTCAGCACACATACCCCCACACACACACACACCCACACACACCCCCACACACGCATTAGTCTCTCTCTGCTCAGTACATACACACACATTAGTCTCTCTCTGCTCAGTACATACACACACATTAGTCTCTCTCTGCTCAGCACATACACACACAGACGGGTGTAGTCCGCTGTGTCTGCACTGGACACGAGGAGAAGAGTCCTGCTGTGAAGTGAGCATGGCAGAGATGAGTCCAAGCTCCGTCTAAGTTTTTAAACTGCCCTAAAAGTGTCAGTGATCATGGAGAAACAGCCCTTTAAAATCTTCAAACCAAGAGTAATGCTAAATACATGATTAAATATGCACGTGGAGGATTAGCAATCTATCAGCAGCAATGTGCGGAGTTTACCGCACGTGTCAATCATGTTTACTTTGAAAACTATGGAGATATTCACTTCTTATGTGTTTAGTAAGCAGGAAGCTGGTTTGAACTAAGACTGCAACAGATCTGAATCAGCACTAAAGCAAGATTAAACCAGAACTCTGCCTGCCTTCTATTAGGCTCATAGTGAGCAGAAAGGAGCAGACTACACAGAACAGCCAAAGGAATAGAGACTTTTTGATACAGCCTAAAATATAGTTTCAGCTTCAAAAGACTAAATACGATTTCAGTCCTATATTAGAACGTAGATGTTAGAATAATGATAAAATAGGCTAATACTGAGCCTTTGATATTATTTAGACTTAATAAAAAAAATAAATTAATTAAAAAAAACAAAAAACTTCAGGTTCTTCGTAAAATTATATCCAAGTCAAAACAGCAATACACTGGATGAAAACTGCAGTATATTTAAGCCTAAAACGTAAAATGAAGACACATTCAGGAGCCAAAAAACTCTTATTATATTGTTTTTTGACCTTTGCACACAACATGTGATTAATCATGATTAATCACAATTTAAGCATGTAATTAATCGTGATTAAAAATTATAATCTCTGTCCATCTCTAATATTGTTATACGCATTGTTCCATTTATCATTTATTGAATAATCGAACAAAAGTAAAGGAATGTCAGAATAGCTTCAGAACATGGTGCAATTCAATTTAAGACTTCAACTCAACTTTTGCTGTCATGATAAAGCTAAAATCAACCAAAATGCTCAGAGCATACTTCC
This sequence comes from Periophthalmus magnuspinnatus, assembly GCF_009829125.3. Lineage (NCBI taxonomy): Eukaryota > Metazoa > Chordata > Actinopteri > Gobiiformes > Gobiidae > Periophthalmus > Periophthalmus magnuspinnatus. The sequence continues at coordinate 28,875,088 of NC_047144.1, read as the reverse complement.
TGAGTATTAGGGGAAAAATAAATAAATAAGTGGCACTATATCTGATTTTTACCACCTTAAAGTGTAAAAAAATATAATTAGTTTATTTTAAACAGTTTGCAGTGGTCCAAAGTGATTCCTTGCTTACCTTATGCATTCTAAGCATCCTAGCCATTCACTGAGTTTGTAAGCACTTTTCACAACTCTCGGAGACTAGAGCGGAGTTTTGCTGTGACGGTAAAGCTAACTAGCATACAAACTATTATTTCCTGATTATCAAACAAATAAAACACTTTACAATGAGGTCCAGACAGCACACAGCGGACTTATTTTGACCTTAAAAGCTGCTTGTTTACACTGTATCTGTACTGGGGCATTTTGCTGAAATACCTGGGATAAATTTGGGTACAGGACAATCCAACTGCCCTGTTTAGCATATGCTAGTATCAGAACAGTGACCTGTGTTCTTTTAGGCACTACATGTTTACCCCTCCCCTCGCGCTGCTCCCCTCCTACTGAGCTAATGAGGGAGAGCGCACCTGGGGGGAGGGGATGTGGGGGCGGGGTCACAGCAGGGGGCAGAGCTAATGTGGCCTTTAGAGGAGAACCCCTCCCAGCTCATCCAGGTTTGGTTCCCTCTGACGACCTTTAGACAACCCCCTATCCCTCGAAAATATCCCTCTTTAAGGTCCTGTACCTGAGGATTTGAACAAAATGTGTATTTTCCCCCCTCTATCTATCTATCTATCTATCTATCTATCTATCTATCCATATATATATATATATATATATATATATATATATATATATATATATATATATATATATATATATATATATATATATATATATATATATATATATATATATATATATATATATATATATGTACATAAAGCCATAGTGTCAATCAGGTGACAGACCCTCTATCAGAAAAGTTACACAGTGCAGATTTAAAGGTACAGTATGTTACTTTGAAGGCAGCATGTCACCTTAATGATTCCAAGGAAATTCAAAGTTAAAACCATATTTAAAATTCAAACTTGTTTTATGGAAACAAGCAGGAGTAGGCTTTCCTCCTGGCCAAATAAGAGTCAGGTTTGTGGAGCATGCAAGCTTTTGTTAAATTTACTTTTTTAATTTATATATGTATATTTATATATCTAGAAAAAAATAAAAATAAAATCAAATCAAGATGACAAAAGATTTGAAGTCATGTGGGTCCTTCTTATTTTCACAGTGTGCCTGTTTGTCTTGGTTGAGTCATTGTAAAGCCTGCTGTAGTCATCCGGTGAGAGGATGCAGTCCTGGGGGGAGATGGTGGAGGTGAGGGTAGGTGTAGGTGGGGGGTGTAGGATGCTGAAGCAAAGGTCACATCGCAGATATGCAGATACAGACAGGAGTGTTCCCACAGAGCACACATCTCAGGCTCTTTAATAATGTATGCAGTATGACTTAAATAAACCCACTGAGTCCCTTCAATAACAGCACGACATCCGCTTCCTCTGGACAACATAGAGGAGTCCTCTGAAAGTAATAGTATCCAAGATGTTAAACTCCATAAATATGACATAACTGTGTCTGCAGATATAGAGTACACATGTTCAAATCAAAGATAGCTTTTACTAATAACAACTAAGTATTCTTAATTACAAAAACATTGGGCGTGATGGCTGAGATGTTTATGTTATATTTTGGTGTTTGAGTTCTAACGACAATTATCCAACCAGAGAGCAGAATGAGCCTCACATGAGTCTCTCATTTGTGTTGCCAGTGTCAATGCTGAAATCCAGTTTGTTTGAACCAAAAAAGGGCTCTCTATCATACAAATCATCACTAACTAAATCCCAGCCCCTGCAGCCAATCATGAATCAGTGCTAGTGCAGCCTGTGCAGCTCAGTGAGTGAATTCTGGAGGTTCTGAGCTTTCACATGAGGCCTGGTCTGTCCATATACTGAGAATGAGACAAACTTGTATGTGTCCTCTGTCTGCAGGTGAAAGCACTGGCAACACAGGGTCAGTTGTGATTGTAATACCTTTTATTTTTACTGTAAGGCTACATACAGTTCCTTTAAATAATAAAATTAAAATATCGATTTTAATGTTGATAAATGACCAGAACAACATGTTTTTATTTACTTGTTTTTTACATTCTGCTGTTTGGTTCCAGAAAGCATTAAGCAAGGTGAACACCTTCCTTTGAGTTGCTAAATTTTATGACTAAAACTAGTTTAAAAGTTTCGACTGGCAAACGTAGCGTAGAAACAACTATGTCTATTTTCTGGTGAAGGATCTTCTTTGCTAAGAAAGTTCCACAGTATGACATTGAAGTAATATATCTGGCATTATTCAATTATTTGTGTTTTTTATTGCTCATAAATACCTTCCAAACAAACATTCCTACTGAGAGTGGGCTTGACCTGTATCATGGTCTGGTGATATCTCCATCTCTATCTTTATTGTCAGATCATAGAAATCTCTTTCGCAATGATTAACTAACTGACTTGCTCACTAATGACTAACTAAATACATAAATAAATAATACATGAATAAATGTAAATAATAATAATAAAGTAAAACAAAATAATAATAAGTTTGTTTGTTTTTTTTGTTTTTGTTTTTTTTTCTGAATCTGATCTGAATTAAAATTTTATGGCATAAGACAAATGTTACATTTTCCTCTGAACCATACAGCTGGATATCTCACAACTTCTCAAACTAAACACAAAAATACACTTTGCCTTTTGGAAAAACGTCAACTTAAACCTAAACTGTATTTCAAGTAAAAAAAAAATAAATAAATAAAAAAAAAGTGCCATGAAGAGACTTAAAATCGCTGTGCCTTGAGACGAGTGCTATATTTCATCAGGAGAACATCCATTAATCTAAAATGTCAACAGTGCTAGCGCGGTACTACACTCTATGTTTACCTCCACGCTATAGGGTCTGCCCAAACGTCCGGGAACCGTAGGGGAAAAATTGGTTTTCATCGCAAGCTCTGGGTGATGGATCGCCTCAGTGAATTTTCCGAAATGTTCACAAGACACAGAACTTTGAATTTATACTTGAAGTTTACTTACTTACTTAGTTTTATTATTTTTTTTCTCAAGTGAGTAGTGAGTAAACGTCCAAACACATGTCTGATATTTGCCTGGGTGTTTCTTACCTCTTGCAGTTGAATGCATCTCCTACTCTGCTCTTATGTACATGCAGCGGGTATCTGAGCACATATCCACTTCTGCAGATGTGTTCCTGGGATCTGGAGGCGTCTTTGAACCATGACATCTCAGTCGTAGTTCCCAGGTTCACATGCATTTTGAAAAATCTGTATGAAGGCCAGTTATCTGGTAAACATATAGGGCAGGGGTCACCAATATGGTGCCCACGGGCAGCAGGTCGCCCCCATAGCCTACTTAAGGCACCCGCACCCACCTAATTATTTTTTTTTTAATCAGCCTTACATTTATATTAATGTAAAAATTAAAAATTTATTACCTACTCAGTTCAAAGATTAGTATTGTGTGCATGACAAAACCAGTGTTCAGTTACCAGTGTTTGTGTATATATATATATATATATATATATATATATATATATATATATATATATATATATATATATATATATATATATATATATATATATATATATATATATATATGTATATGTATATGTATATATATATATATATATATATATATATATATATATATATATATATATATATATATATATATATATATATATATATATATAATGAAGACACCTTTAAAAAAAAAAACAACTAATAAATATTGACCACAGGTAGTATCTCACCAAACCAACTCATAATTAGAAAAACAAGAAAATCTGTCATTCACTTAAAGGGGTTTAAGAAGCATTCACTCTGGTTGGTGGATTTTCTAAAAATATTCACAACTTTGACTTTGAAATTATATTAGAAGTTTTCTTGAGTTTGTTTCTCTCTGTTCGACTGTGCAGGAGTAATTAGACAGTGTTGAAGTATCTTGGTGCCCCGGACAGCGGCTACTCTCTCACTGTTAGCCATGACGGATGTGGGGTTAGCTGAAGTTTACCGTAACCTATATTCCTTTTAAAAGTTTGCAAACAATACGTTCTAAGCTCCGGAATGGAGGCAACTGCAGGCAAAAGTGAAATGGAACGTAATGTGATTTTAATGGAGATGCTTGTATTAGCCACGACTTATCAAAAACTGTTTAAAATCCAGGCAAGCAACGTTTTAAAGACATTTGCAATTTGTATTTTACACTGTTTATTTAATTGATACATTGCAACTGATGTCATCAATGTTCTTTGGGGTTGTGATGCTAACTGTAGGCACTGCTCTGTCTGAAGTTCTCTTACTTGAGTTTTCTTTTTACCACAATCTGACCATAAAGAAATGACTTGAGTGGAACTACAACAGGTGATCTGATTTGTGCTGCTAGACAAGTCCCTTTGAAAAAACATTACAGTCACAAGCTAGCTAGCATTAGCCAACAGATTTTCAGTCAGACACTCTCATCTTTTTGTTGAAAATCAAACATCTAAACAGGACCATGACCATTCATCTTAGCTAGAGATATTTCACATACCTTAACAAAAAAAGGATACTTTCTGTGAAGCTCGAATACAATTTTGAAGCTAGAAAATTGTTGTTTTTCCATCCTTGAAATGCAGAAACTGATAAGTCTACCCTAGAAATTAAAAAAATGTTGTGTTTTTTTTTTTTTGTTTTTTTTTTTTTAAATAAAGACCTTTTTTGTTATAAAGATTATCTAAAGTCTTGAACAATGCATCAAGAACACAAGAAGATTATTGTTTTTAGAAAGACAGCTTTAGTTTTTACTCTCATGAACATGCATGCCAGGATAAAACAGTGAAGCAGAACATTTATATAATATGTAATGGATATAGATCTGAGCGACATGAACACAGAATGGTGAGCAAGCTTATTAAATTGTTGACATTTTCATTCACAATCAGCCTTTAACTAGGTTTCTGTGAATATTTAGACTACTGCAGGCTGCTCCTGTTATCAAATTAGTAATGTTGATAAACCACTGTCACATTTGCTGAAGGGCCTGTGAAAGAGCCGTGACTTGTGAATGTGTATTGTTAATCAATCAATCAATCAAACTTTATTTGTATAGCACTTTACAACAGCAAAAACTGAACCAAAGTGCTTTTCAAGTGCATTAAAATGTAAAAACAACAACAAAAATTCTATATACGTTTACTTAAGTAGACTTGAGTAAAATTAAATTGTAATTGTGTTCTGACACCATTCTTTTACTCTTACTTGAGTAAATAAGTAAGTTTTGGTTGAAACACTACTTTGTACTTCTACGTGAGTAACGAATATTATTTTAAAGTGTACTATTACACCGAGTATAAGTATGAGTACAAATTTTTCCCTATTTACCGCTGCATTTTTATAACATACATTTAAGCCCACTGTAGCCAACTGGAACACTTTAAAATCCATCAGAAACCAGGAGAAAATATTTAGAACTTCAAAAAAGACCTCCCTTATATGTTTGTCTACTGTCCTTGTGGCTGTAGCAGTTGTGACATTTTGGATGTTTTCAGTCTGATGTTGGTCATATAAATACAAATACAATTGGTCGAGGTGATAAGTGCATAGGTATATTGCTGTCAAATGTGTATCATCAATAGCTGGGCCAGGGTACATCCACTGCCAGGGGCCCAGAGACAAATTCAGCTTAGGGCCCCTTGGAAGCCAGGACCAGTCGTGCACAGGTACTATCCCTCAAAACCCACCAAAGTCATAATTAGAAAAACATGGAAACCTTTCATTTGCACTTTAAGGAGTCTACAAATTTCAGAATGATAGACTGGACATGATAATAGTAAAAAAAAAAAAAAAAGAAAAAAAGAAAATGGTTTTCATCAACAACTTCAAGTGATCACAGGAACTTTGACTTTATATTAGAAGTTTACCTGGTTTCTTCTTCTACTTCTTGTTCTTCTACTTCTTGTTCTTCTTCTTTTTTAAATAAAATTATTATTATTATTATTATTATTATTATTATTATTATTATTATTATTATTATTATTGTTGTTGTTGTTGTTGTTGTTGTTGTTTTTTACTTTTTTTTTTTTCCATTGACTGTCCAGTCAGAGTAATTAGACAGTGTTGGAGTGCCTGTGTGCCCCAGAGCTCCTCCACCTGCCCTCTGTGGTGAAGCACATGTCAGGATTGTCATTACGGAGCTTGTTAGCGCACAGGTCACTAGTGAAGGGTTAACGTGGAAATGGAAGGAGTCGTAGAGGCCCTCAAGGTCAAGCGGAGGGGCCAGAGCGCTCTAATGGGAGGTTGTTTGTGGTGTAGTCCTGCAAACACAAAGACATATGGCAATGTGGGTTATATAAGCCAAAACCAAATGGAATGCTGCCAGTTTACAATTGCACCAAATGCCAAATGTGGTTTGTTATTGTTACTGTGTCTGCTATATAGTTATAATCTACTGCACCCGTGGATACCCATGTTATCATTTGGACCTTTTAAATCATAACATATTCATTTAAAACATCTTAATAAAAGAAACACAGGTTTTCACCACAGAAGTTACGTTGTGTTCTAATGCTTCTACGCCTGTCTGTAAAAGCTCATCAAATTGTGATTTCTGTGTGTTCAGTTGTGTCCTTTTTGTGTTCGGTCTGTGGACTTTGGTAAGAGTTAGGTACACAGACTATGGTACATGCAAAGAGACTGTTACAATTGCTATTTGATATGTTTTTAAAAAGTTGACTGTTGTGTTTTAGGTTCTATAGTTTTGATAAGGCTTGTAAATGGATATAAGGTTGTGATAACCTGAGCAGGGTATTCACTCCTGGAGTGGCAAGTTTTAGAATTTGTGCTGAAATTTTCACTGGACTATCAATTGAAAAAAACAAAAAAACAAACTGTAAGACACTAGCTTTTCTGGTGTGTTTGCATTTGCCACCTGCTTGTCTTCATGGAGAAGGTATTGCTTTGCTAACAATGTTCCACAATATGGCATAACACTTAACGGTCTTCAAGGAAACAAGCACCACCACGTGACATCACCAGGCTAAGTCACACACTGTAAACTGTAGCATTTTAAAACATATTCATAACCACTCTGCGAGCATCGCCTTGAGCCCTGTACAAATAATATGATGTCATACATTTAACATGAGTTCGGGCCCCAGGTTACTTTGCACTGAAAAAGTTGGACCCCGAGGCTGAAACTGTTAAATAGGGAGTATTACACTTCTATGAAGGGTTCGAATAGGGCCCAGGAGAAATCACTAGATTACTCAAACATGCATAGATGACATCTAAAAACACTTCAGGCATTTTTTGATGGGGGAAAAACATTATAACATGGTAGAAAGCATGTATAAGACCGCCTCTTTAAGAACATTTATAATATTATGAAATCACATAAACACAACCAATTGGATTTAATTTACAACATTTTCCACATATGAGTATGAGGAGCAAGTTAGCAGTAGTGATGGGGCTTTCAGCTGTTCTATTGGATCTTCCAAATATTTTGGCTCGGTTCAATTCAAAGAGGCATTCAAAAGACTGACCCTTTGTTTTTATTTATATGACAGAATACAATGGGATAACAAATAATAATAATAATAATAATAATAATAATAATAATAATAATAATAATAATAATAATAATAATAATAATAATAATAATAATGAGAAGAAGAAGAAGAAGAAGAAGAAGAAGATCAAGTTCCGTTTTGAACTGGCAAATTAGGTAAATTTTACTTTTTGGAGCTTTCTACCATGTTATATCTCTCCCAGGCACTATTTGAACTCTCCTACGGTTAGCAGTACAAGTCCAAATGCCTACGTAACCCATTTTTTACATACAAAACAATACACTACAACTACAACTACAACGATGTGCAGTAGTTTCATTAGTGGGATGCACACTGACTGTGCTGTAGTGCTCTGTAGCAGGATAGACAAAGTGAAACAAATTTTACTATGTTGTTTTTAGCGAATATAGGATTTTAAAAACAATAAAAAATAACACGCCGATCTTAAATATTTTATGTGTTAGCAATTAATACCCCATAGAAATGTAATACTCTTTTACACCACATCACTATCTAGCAGACAGTTCTTACTTCCTGACCACATCCTCAGTCTACAGTAGTTAAATGGTCACATTTTAATATAGCACTTTTCCACCTTCAAGGCACTCGAAGTGCTTTAGTTTCACGGCACTTGTTTAGAGTTAAGCTGTGGCCCACATTGTCAGCAGGTGGTGGTGGTGATGTGTTTTAAACAATAGTGACTCACTGATTATACTAAAGCGAAGGAGCACAAAATGGCCGCCCTAATGTAGTTTTCCCTTAAGCACATCTCAAGTAGGCTGCTGTGAAATGAGCCACTTTAAATACATGTACATGCTTATAGAACACAGTGAAGTCTGCAGATAAGTGGTGCAGGCTGGATAGATCACCATGGAAATAAGACTCCACCAGGCTATGTTACAGGTCAGATCTGTGCAAAGGTGAGTTTGTTCACAGTAAGAATGTATGTATTTCTGAGCAATAAAAGACCTGTAATTGAATAAGTGTGTGGCAGATAAACAAGTCATACTACGTAACATTCCAGGCAAAGCAATAGCGTCACTATGAAAAAGATAGGCAGGTAGTAGACGGGGAATAAATAAACTTGTATGATCAGAGTTGGACATTATTCATTATACAAACTTTACTTGAAATGACAGGTACCTGTATTTGAGAATCAAGAAGTAACTTTATCGCCACAGCAAAACTGGACTCTGGTCCCTGAGAGTTATGACAATTGCTTATAAACTCATCGTGGGGAATAATTAGGATGCTCGGAATGCGTAAGGTAAATGAGGAATTACTTTGAACATTAACTAGTTCTCTTTTGCATGTTTAAAGACAAAAAATCAGGTACAGGTGTGTTTTTAATTTCATTACTACAAATCAAATTTTTATTTACTATACTATATAATATATATATATATATATATATATATATATATATATATATATATATATATATATATATATATATATATATATATATATATATATATATATTATAAAGTATAGTAGTTATTATATTAGTCAGAAAACAGCTTGCAGGACAACCAAAAAGAACAACTTGCCAAGATAATACTGGCAAATGACAACCACCTGCCCACATATGCAGGGAAATGTCTGCACTAATTAGACAAGATAATCAGCCGTTTTATGTCATTTACTGTTCAAAGATTTTTTTATTTTTTTTTTCATGGCTAAAAAGTTGTATTATTATTATTACAGACTGGGTTTGGTTTGAAAACTAGGACCAATGGTTACCAAACCAACTAATTATTAGGAAAAAAAAAACAAAAGACATGAAAGCACTTTAATATTTCTATAACTACTGTAGCTGTGAAGTGTAAGTATATAAGTATGAGTAATATAAGTGTAAGGAACTGTAAGTATGTGTAACTAAGTGTAATGTAGTAAGTGTAAGTAAATAATTAAATGAAAGTAAGGCCTTATCCCAAGCCGACCCCTTAGGCCTTCCCTTCATATTACGTGTTCACAAAAGACGAAGGGGTGTCCCAATTCTCTATAGTACCAACAATATACTGAATGATCAGTTTATTCCATCAATGATCAACGTCACTGGCTCCTCTTTTCTACCTTCCATTCGCCTTCATTTCTCTGCAGCAGACAATAATCCAGAGAAGAAATCACTTTTTAAACCACACTGAAAGCTCATTATGCCTGGTGTATTCGTACTCACTCCATCACAAGTGGATCTGGAAGTGACGCGTCTGCATCGCCTCATTTATTTGTCAAGTGTAAGTAAATGTAAGTAAGTAAGTGAGTAAATGTAATTAAGTATAAGCAAAGTAAGTAAGTGTAGTGTAAGTGTACGTAAGTGTAAGTGAGTATGTAAGTAAGTGTGAGGATGTTTAAGTAAGCAAGTGTGAGTAAGTATAAGTGTAAGTAAGTTTAAATAAACGTAAATGTAAGTAAGTATAAGTAAATTTAAGTAGAAGGATGGAAGTGTAATTAAATATGTGTAAGTAAGCATAAGTGTAAGTAAGTAAGTGGTAAGTAAGTAAATAAATACATAAACAACAAAAGACTTACAAAGGTTTAAACAACTGCAACACCACCACACAAAGACCTCCAAAACCTTAACATTTACCATAGCGCCAGACAAGTGTGCGAACGTAAATAAATAAATAAACCAAGACTTGTGATTGAGCAAAGCCTACCAAAATGTTAGCAGTTAACCTTGCCCCATGCAGACAGCGTCACCGGCTCCTCTCTTCTACCTCCCACTCGCCTTCATTTCTCTGCAGCAGACAGTAATCCAGGGAAGAAATCACTTTTTAAACCGCGCCGAAAACTCATTATGCCCACTGTATTTGTACTCACTCCATCACAAGTGGCTCTGGAAGGGACGCGTCTGCACGGCCCCATTCATTTGTCACACTTATAGCGCTGAAAACCATGAATGAGCATTGGGTTTTCCGAGCACTACATCCTCGCACTCACACAAACCATGTACCAGAACGCCAGGGCAGATTAAAAGATGGATGACCGAAATCAAGAGAAAATGAGCAAAACATGAGAATTCCATTTGACTCTGGCATCAGGCCTGGGACAATTATACAGTTAGAAGGAGCGGGACCAGAGAGCCAATCAGAAGTGTGCCCTTAAGTACGACTCCAACTCTGCTTAGCAAGAAATAGAATGAGCAATTTGCATGGGATTTGCCCTCCATGGTGACTCCAGGCTAAAGGACTGAGAGGGTGGGTAAGGTCTGTAATTGGTTGAGTTCAGGACACAACACTGAATTCATATAGTTTGTGCATATCACAGATTAGACTTATTTCACTAAAATGTAGTTAATAGTAATATTATACTCTATGGTCTGGTTCCCAGCACTCCTGCAATGAAATGAAAGTAGGGCCAGGCAAATCAAATAATGACAAAGTTCAACTTGTAAAGTGAATGGAACAGTAATCTTCCAGTAGAGTTACATAGGCCCCTGCCCTTGCCCTAGATCAGTTTCTGAGGATGATACAGTACATTGTTAACCTTGCCAGCAAGATAAATTTCTGTGACTTTTGTGAGTTCACAAACTCTTGAAAATCCATCTTGTTGGGCTCTGGGTGAAGCTTTCACTTGTGATAGGTTTGAGACTGACCAGTTACAGGGAAGCCTTTGGTTTGGGCCGAAGCCAATGCCAAATAAACCAAAACAAACATGATGATGCCTACACATTTTTGCTGTGTTGCCTGTGAAAAGTGCTTTATGCATTTGTGGACAGGGAAGATGGCTGTGCTTTTCTCTCAAAAATCAGACTTTTGGATTTAACTAAACTCAATTTTTTTGGCTTGTTGCACTGTTGTGATGCCTCAATTAAATTAGCATGAACTATTTGCTCCCATAATTGGTTCCCATCACTTTCTGAGAAAGTCTTCTCAGATTGATGTGTTAAACTCAATTCAGAGTGCTACACATATGAATATGACGAGGGCCATGTTAGTACAACACATGCTTAACACATTGTTCTTTCAAATAGTTCTTTAACAGACAACAATTTGCAAAAAGCATGTTATGTTTACACCTTGTTTAGCCCAAACCCATCGTTCAAATGAGTGTCGGCTAAACAAGGTGACTTTCCTTTGTTCTCTGGACTAATCCTCTTTCCCAAAACTGAGTCTCACCAACTTAACTGTGCGTATTCAGCTGTAAACCAATACTCCGAATGGGCCATCTAATCAACTAATGCCCTCACACTATTGTATCTGGGTCAGACCTGGGGCAGGACCTGGGTTAGACTTGAGTCACAAAATATCAGGACCTGGGATAAGTAAAGTATGATGATGTGCCTGAGAAACATTGATTACAATTATCAAATAATACATTCAAAAAAGAAAAAAAGAAACATATATTGCATGTCACCAGTTATGTGGACCAGGATTTTGTGGCTGGTTGTCTGTTATGTCACAGTTTACTACCATAGAGTCTTTATCGTAAATAACTTTGAGGTGTACTTGACACATGCTTGTTTTAAGATGTCTACATTGGAACCTGCTACTTCAGTTACAGGATACTGCTCTTCAGCTTCAGGTTGACAAGAGGCCTGGTAATACAGCTTTTCAGTGACTGCAAGCATCTTTTTATGTAACGTGTTCTACCTTCTGGTAACAGTTAACAGTATATCCATTTATGACCTTGTACGGGCAGTATGCCCTTACAGGACCAGCCTTCTATAGATAGTACCTTTCTCAGGGTATAAGTACAGGGAAGGCTCCTTTGAAATGTGAAACACATATGCCTACTGTCTGTACCTTCCTCTTCTGATATTAGATAAAACTTCTTTCAACTCTCTACCTGGTCTGCAATCACTTCCTTCACTATTACAGAAGAAAGATGATGTCTAAGGCCCTCATTCCGGTTGAACGAAAGATTGTCTAACAAAAATTACCTCTATAACTCCTCTCTCAAACCATTTCTTTTCTTTGGCTCAGATCTGTACCTCACTATCTTCAAAGGAGTGGTTAGTGTCTTTGAGATGGAGATGTACAGCAGACTGGGGTCCAGAGAAGCTCTCTCTGCGGTGCTGGTACATTCTCTTGTGGAGTGTCTGTTTAGTTTCTCCAGTGTAATGCTCACTGCTCTCTTCACTACACTGAATAGAGTAGACCACATTACTTTATATATGGCTTGGGGTTTATAATAATCAAAATAGACTATCCATGACATCTCTCCTGCTTCAGAATATTGTTCAGACATGGACTACAGTGCTTCTAGATCAAAACCAATCAGACCACAAACTTACCTGAGTGATTAACATGCAGAGACCTCCCTCTAGTGGTCTACGCCCTCTCTTGTGATTGTGCATGCCCAGCCCCGATCAACGCACGGGGGAGAAGATGGAGCTGTTCTGGGCCTCTAGTGCACTGGTGGGTGTGAAGGCTATCCTGGAGATTAATGCCACGCTGGCTTGTTTGTAACGTGGGCATTTATTCTTCCCAAAGTCTGGGCCACTGGGGGCAGTCCGTCAAGACTGGACCAAGGTCTGTTTAGTCCAGGGGCCGTAAACTATTCCTCTATGTCCAATTCCATTTGGGATTCTACATCAAGTTATTTTTATTTTTTTTTCTATTTTTTTTTTAAGTACTAGTAGCGTGTCCATCCATACTAATGAGTTATGTTGACTTTTTACTTGTTTTGCAGTGGTCTAAAGTTATAGACCTCAACAGTGATGGCCTGTCCCTGATTGGGGAAGTAAATGTCCCGTTCACACAAACTTTTCAAAAAAAAAAAAAAAGATAATAATAATAGTTTGAAAGCTCGTGGTTAATCAGCTTTGTGGTAACTAATGGACACAAGACCTATCATTTTATTCAAAATCTGTTTCTGAAACTTTGTAAACTGCAAAGTTAGTAAAAGATTTTGCAGTATCTTAAATTTTAATTGTGTTTTTTGAACTTAAAATAAACACATTATGTGTATTAGTTACTACATAGGTCATTAACCTAATGTCCAGAAAAGGAGATGATGCAAAGTGGGTGGGACTGTTGAGCTCCATTGCACTTCGAACATCCTAATTATTCATCGCGATGAATTTGATGAGAGATGTCCTCCTCCGGGCCAAATAAGAGAAGGTGTACCAGCTGCTTGTCCCCATGGATTTCATATTATTTTGCTTAAATGTTTCACTGTATGGCATTAAATGTATTTACCATGAATTTTCCAACCACATGTGTTATCACTCAAAAAATACCTTGAAAAATGGAGTACTGTGAAACATTCCAGACAAAGCAATGACATCTCCATGGAGACAAGCTGGTGGCAGTCTCCAGTAGAAGACTGTCACCAGCTCATTACACACACCATACCACATATTACACCTTTAAGACCGCATTGCTGTTTTTCTGTCCAACAATCACCTGCATTCTGCCATTCTATTCTTAAACTACATTTGATAAGTTCACAATTACATCATAATTACTATACACCTACCATACCATACCATACCTACTTACATGTATCTATGCAGTTCCTCCTCTGGTTTAATTCATACCTCTCAAATCTGTATTTTTGTTCAAATGGGCTTAAATAGCTCCATATGGGTCATCATGTTTGTTTTGGTTAGTTTGGATGCTTCAATTTTGGCTCCACCCCAACTGCACTGCTGCCCTGTGATTGGTCTGAACCACTGGTTGACCGGACAAAGGCAGGAGCCGGGCGAGACGCTCAGGATTCTCAGTGTGTGTATATGCTGGTGTGTCATATTGTTCCAGATCATATCTACCGCTGTCATGACAATACCTGATCACAAAGAAATCATTACACGGCAAGTTGAATTCAGTGTCTTGCTCAAGTGCCTGTCAGCAGCATGTAACCATCACCCGTGCAAACTTTTTAAGCGCACGTATTTATAAACTTCGAAACTGTATTAGACCTTCTCCTCATTTCTACATTTCATACATAGTTGCTTCTATTTCTGTACATAAAAGTCATGATAGTTTTGTTCTCCCAACATTGGAAACCTGTCTAAAACAGTCCCATATATCACCATTCCATAGCGCGCTGTTTGATGGAGGTGATTCTCAGAAAGCCTGGCTCTTCTTTGTAAAATGTGATTTAGTCCTGACTTTTATCATATTGTGTGCAAATGCTGTTATCTCTCTGTGCCGTTAGCCCGCCGTGCTAGCTCAGAGGTGGAGAATGCACAGGAAAAGTACCGGAAATCCAATAAGTGTGGAAGAATGTGGTCGGCAGCAGATAAACAGTGCCAAATTGGAAATATGGGGTGAGAGACAAGCTGCCTGTCTGAGTCTGGGCTTCCTGAGTTTAACAGTCTATTCTACCTGTTTTTCCGTTACAATAGAGTGTGTATGAATGCATTTACTATTTTATATATGGAAGTGTATTCAAGGTTCTGTGTTCTGCTGCTCTAACAGGTATGATTTTAAAAGGTCTTTTAATGTGGTTTGTCTCATCATAAACATGTCTGGAGGTTGTGTTAAGGCTAATTTGAAATCCTCTATTTTTGGGTCTATAATAATTATTTTATTTAGACATGGAGAGCCCTTAAAAGCAAGCTCTTATTTGCAAGAGCTCCCTGTATATTTGGGTTTCGGACATGTGGCTACATGTTGTGCAGGGACTCAGGCCACTCTGGAGCATGGTGAACTATATAAACTGTATATATAAATGGACATCGCTAACCTGCTAGCTGCTGCGTTCCAATTCACTTTCTATTGAAAAACTGTCGCCCCTCTGGCGTTAGCAACAGGTTTGATAGACAGCGTTGCTAAACACTCACTCCGTGCTGTCGGTAAGGGGTGTTTCCTTCAACAGCCTCACTCCAAGGCTTTTTTGCTTGCTATGATATTCGTGGTCAGGATTCTAAATATTGAACTCGGCTCCAAATCCGCCCCTATAACGTCTAGACCCAATGAGCTTCATTTAACTGGGGCTGCTGCTTTGAGTGATGTCACACTCCCTTAATTCACTTCTTTATACTGTCTATGGTGGCGCCTAAAGATAAATTTATTGTGTTGGAGCTGTGTCTTGTCTCAGTGCTTCATAAAACCAAACTCTCTCCAGTGCTCCATCCAAGGGAGCCGTTTTCTCCCACCGTTGCTTCATAAACACATTAACAGATTCAGTGGACCTTCTCATAGGGTCACACTAGATGATTTGATCACATCACTGCAGCAGAGTGCGAGGTTTCAAATGCATGTGCTGTCAAGAATAATCCGTGGTTTAAATGCACATATCTGAATTTAACTATTTTAATATATTTCCTGATGATTTCCTGATCAAATGCTTCCTCAAACTCTCTTCACTTTTGCTCCTCTCCACGTCACTTTTTCTCCCATGTCTATGGACTTTGAGGAGAGCATACGCCAGGATCCCAGCTGAGCAGAGAAAACCAAAGTGCTGTGGCGAATAGGAGTTTTATAAATCCCACGTATGGCACAAACCTGCACCCACAGAACCCACAGACAGTATATATAGATGGACATAGCTAATTTGTTAGCCGCCGCATTCCAAATTCGAAGTGAGCATGGGTGGGCTTCCAGCTCCATCAACTCTGTCTCCAAAACAAATGCCCCTCTCTCTGTAACTGCTGTTGTCATTTTGGTCTTAAAATATTCATATTAATCTGCACCGCATGATCCTTTTGGCTATTTTGTCTGTAAATTAAGATATGATCATTGATAACAGACCGATGAGGTCCTTCTTTCCCTAAGGTCGCTCCTGCTAGTGTTAGCAACAGGTTTGATTGACAGCATTACTAAGTGCTTGCCCCCTACTAAACCAGTGGTGTAGGCGGGAAGAGGCATTATCTTCAACAGCCTCGCTCTGGATTGGCTCTGGTTGCCATGATACTCTCATTCCAAATATGGCACTCGGCTCCAAATTCACCTCTATAACTGCGAGCCTCAACAAGCTTCAATCGACTGGAGCTGAATGTTATGGGTGAAGTCATACTCCCTTAGTTCACGATTATTATACAGTCTATGCCTGCACCACCTGCTTGTCTCCATGGAGCTGATACTAAATGTTTCACAGTATGGCATTAAATGCATCTATCATAAAGATATTTCTATTCCTGGAAAAAAAAAAACAGGATATTGTGGAAGAAAACAATGACATCTCCACAGAGACTGGAGCACTGGCACCCTCCAGCTGAATGTTACATACTAAACCTTTAAAAGCACACTACCTTTTTTTTCTCCTACAGCCATTTTATTTTTAATTTTCATAAAGAGATCAAGGTTATATTATAATTACTCAGTACCTATTTTTACACAATTCCTCCTCTGGTGAAATTCACAGGTCACACCTCCACATGTGGTCGAATCCCCTGTCATATTTCTCATCAATCACGTATTTGGCGCTACACTAACGGATTTCACGCTCAAGCTGCTGTGATACTGGCCCCGCTCGAGCTGGAGTGGCCCTTGACGCACAGAGGAATGTTAAAGCGCCTCACACAGTCTGCAGAAAGCGTAAATGTGTGTGTGTGTGTGTGTGTGTGTGTGTGTGAGGAGGAGGGGAGGGTCTGTCAGGGAATGAAAAATGTGTTAGAGATTTTGAAAACATCAAACGTGGGGCACTAAAGATGTTTCTCATTTTGTACAATGCAAGAGGGCAGCCCCGCTGAGTGCTGAAGTTGGTTTTAGTTTACAGTGTACTGATACTTTACGGCTGATGTCATCAACATTTTCTGGGGGGTGAAGCTAACTGTAGGCACTGCTCTGTCTGAAGGCCTGAGCTTTGTTTTAACACAATCTGACCAACTGACTTAGCTGGAAGTACAACAGGTGAGCTAATGTGTGCCATTAAAAAGTCCTTGTCAAATAACATTGCAATCTCAAGCTAGTTAGCATTAGCCAACTGTTTTGAGTTGGTCACTTACTTTTTGCTAAAAATCAAATACCCAAACAGGACCATGAATGCTCGTATTGATCACAGGCTCCGGGAAATGTGTTGTTTAAATTAATTTTTATATTTTTTTAGGTTTGATGTGTTTTCTAATGTGTGCCTTTTGTCTCCATGGTAACTGCTAAACATTCCTCCATAGACATCCATGCAGTCCGCCCACAAGGGTGTGTCACTGCAAAGTATCAATTGTATCAGGTTAGACTACTAATTTCACAAATACATAGTTAACAAACTGGAATTATATTTAAGTATATTTTAGTAAAAAAACAAACAAAAAAACAAATGTAAAACTGATGTAAAACTATGATACATATTTGCCAGTGTAGAAAACTGAATAAAAACAAGAAAACCTGTCATATGCACTTTAATCAAATCAAATTGAGGAACTGAAGAAAGAGCAATGATATACAGAGTACTCTTACATCTTGGCCATTACTGTATATTTTCATCGGCCTCTTGAAGCCACAGTATGTAAGTTTTTGTCAAAAAATATACTAAAATTGTGTGAGTGGGCTTGCATCTCCACAAACCAGACTCTTTCTTGGCCTGGAGGAGGGCCTCTTGCTGCTTGTTTCTCTGGAAATGTTGTTCCTTTGGGTATGGCAGAAACATGGCAGAAAACATGCCACCTCCAGAAAATTACATACTGTACCTTTAAATATTGATCGTTTATGTGTCCAGGGTTAGCAAGACAATTACATATGGTAGAAGTATTGAGGCCCATCTAGTTCTGATACTAGTTTTAATATTGATTAGTATCTGTTTTTCTATCCTTTTTACTACGCTAATATCTTATTTTAGTATATTTTAGTATGTTTTGCATTCCCACCGCAGCCCAGACACATGAAAGTAAAGAGTTTTTTTTTGTTGTTTTTTGTGAGAGCAGGAAGAAAAAGGTGTTATTTTTCAGTGTGGAGTTATCAGAGTGTGTGTGGAGGTGCCGCAGATCAAAGGCTGAGGAGCAGTGATGGCTCCTGGGCTGAGACTGGCCCCATGACCTCCTCAAGGTCTGGTTCTAAGGACTATTTTCGCTCACTTCAGCACCTGCAGCGCCTGTGTCTAATACCATACAAATGAGTGAGATGTTTACTATGGATATACTTTGGTTGCCTTTTTAAAGACATTTTACTTTTCTAGCAGCATACTTTTACTCCTACTTAAGTGGTAATACTCTGTGAGTAAGTCTGTAAGGGACAAAAGTTGTATGCCAATATGAAATGATTTGAACATTTGTGTTTCTTATATCGCTCCTTCAGATATGGTTTAGTTTGACAAATTTTTTGAGTAAAACCTTTGAAAATACCAGATTTTGTGCACTATTTAATGTGTGTTTCATTCAAATTACATTAACTTGAAATTATAACTCAGATTCTCAGTCCTGACTTTTACTCTTACTTGAGTCATTTTTAGACCATTACTTTGTACTTCTACTAGAGTAAAATTATTTTAACATTAATCTTACTTGAGTACAGGTTTTGGTTACTCTGCCCATCTCTGTGTGAAATGAAGGAGGTCATTTGTATCATTTTGAACAAACTCAGACTTGTCTCACCTCAGATTAACAGAGTTTACTCATTAATTCAACAGGAATCAGACATGTTTTTGAGTCCCCTTTTCTTTTTTCCTCATAAGCGGCCATATTTGTTTTGATACTGAGATGCCATGCATGCTTCTGATTGGCTAATACACCTATCCCTCTTGCCCATCTGAACTCAGGGAGATTCACTGGTGACCTGACTCACATCTTTATCAAGTAAGTCAAGTTTTTTTTCCCCTCAGTAAATTCAGCATTACAAGACCACTTAGTAATTTAAAAGATTTCCCCACTTCAGCACCATGGACAGCTCATGCGTCAGTCTTCCAGAAATCTCTTTTGTCTTCAGAACCTGGGACAGCTCCTGTGGTTTTGACTGGAGCTGAGTTTCAGCACCACAGACAGCTCCTGTATACTGCACCACATTTCAGAGCCCCTATAAGCCTGTGGAGTTTGTCACACAGCCTTCTACTAGAGCTACTACTACTGCTACTACTACTACTACTACTACTACTACTACTAATCAATAGTAAAACTACTACTGAATATACTAAAAAAAAAAAAAAGACACATTCACAGGACAGAAATGAACCTTTCCTAAATAGCTTTATGACTACTATGAATATTAGTACTACTCCTGCAGCTATTACCTGAGGAATATTGTGACAACTCTATTGACTTATTGTCAATAAAATGATGAATATCATTGCTCCTAACTGATATTTTTTATATGATGTTGTCAACATTCCCCAGCAGGTGTGAAGCTAAATAGAGGCACTGCTCTGTCTGAAGCTCTATTAATCAAGTTTGATTTTAATCTGAGCTTCATTTTAACACAATCTGACCATTAAGCACTTAACTGGAACTACAGCAGGTGAGCTGATTCGTTCTATTAAACAAGCCCTGTCAAATTACATTATAGTCACAACCTAGCTACACACACTCACCCATAAATGTGTTGTTATAGTCACCAAGTTGTATGTTCTTAGGGGTCTGAATATCATTTTGCCTAGCCTGTCATTGCGATACAGTCTATTGTCTTTTCTTTATTTATTTTTTCTGGCAGATGTATCGATCCATCACGTCTGTGTCCTCTCCCAGAATATAGTCACGAAAGCTAAGCACCAAGGACACAGTTAGCTGCTTGTATTACAATACTCTATCACCGTCTGATGGTTAGTACTGCATTTGAGCTTGTGTTATCTGTCCACCGCACTCTGGAGGAGGCCACTTTAAAATGAGAGATAAACAGCATATGCTATCCCTGCTACTGTCCTGAGGTAGGGTCACGTGCACGGCCTTCGATCTATCTTTGGTATTGAGAGGAGAGGAGCCTGTAGAGTGAGATCAAGGACACGCAGGGAAAAAGAAAAGGTACACGTTATGTCTTATATGTGTGAACAAAGAAAGGTCAGAGGAGCGGAGAGGAAAGGGTCAGTCTTCACAGCCAATACTAGGAATTGATTCTAAGAACAACAGCTCACAATGAGAATTAACTTTTCAGAGCTTTTTGCCGCACTATAATTATTTTGTAGTGTTTCAGGTTGTCAAATAGTTAAAGAGAGGATATTATGCAAATTTGTATGCAATTCTTATTTAGTTAGTTATTTATTATTTATTTATTTTGAGCTTTCTACCATGTTATACAGATGTAGCATAAAATCTTACACCTAACCTAAGGGTTTGAATAGCGGCCGGGAGAGATCGCTAAAACACTCAAACATGCACTGATGCCATTTTAACCTCTTCAGGCATGTTGATGAACAACGTTATGACATGGTAGAAAGCTCCACAAACCACTTTTGCATAATACAGTGGTCTCTCGTTTATCATGGGGGTTACGTTCCCAAAATAACCCCAATAGGTAAAATCCACAAAGTCAGCTTTATTTTTTACAATTATTATATGTTTTAAAGCTGTAAAACCCCTCACCGCACACTTTATACACTTTTCTCATAGAGGCATTAACATTTTCTCACATTTCTCTTTGGTTTAATTGATTTATAGTGACCGCTGTAGTGTCGATTGAACATTTATGTAAATTTGTCTGAACACATTCTCTGCAGGTTGAGGCCTGGGTTTTGTGCTGTCCGTTGGTGTTTTTTTTTTTTTTTTGTGTATTTTTATTGAAGAGGGGAAAAAAAAAAAAAAAAAAAAACTTCCACTGGACTCCGATGTAAAAAAAATATTCACAGTTTTGCAAAATCCTTTTTTTACATGAGTAATCAAACCAAGTCATTCTCTACTAAGAAAACCATTTGGCTCGTGGAAAAGAGTGTGTGCCCTAACCCTAACCCTAACCCTAACCCTAACCCTAACCCTAACCCAAACCCTGAAGAGTGTGTGCTCTTTTCCTCGTGCGCGCTATTGCTCTTAAAGTGATGGTAATATATTTATGTAAAACATAAATAATAACAGTTCTAAGATATTTTAACATCAACATTGATGCAATAAAATAAATGTAGCTCATGTATATAAAATAAATATTCAATCTTTCAATATGAAATTATACATGCAAACATAAAACAACATTTATAACAAAATATCAACACTCTATAAATTTGCAGCATTATTATATATGAATTAAACTTGGCTCCCACATATTCTGTGCTGTGCAGGAGACGCGGCACAGTGGAGGTCGATTGACAATGGTCTGCAGTGTCTTGGCCGGTCGGGCGCAGAGTACATCGCATGTTCGTACACTGTAAAAAAGCATGTAGAATTGCACTGGAAAAATGCGCTAAACAGCGAGACCATGAAGGGTGAACTGCAATATAGCGAGGAACCACTGTACTCTTTTTTATTTATTTTTTTTATTAATAATAAGAGATGGAAAAAGTAAAACTGAAAAGTGGTCTTACACAATTAGTGTATCAACAATTCCTGGCTGTGTTCTATCCCTGAGCTCGTGGTGGATTTTGCTAAAGTGAATAGTACTTTTGGATAGGATGTCCTTGGAGTACAGTAATTGGTGGCAGGTAGGCCGTGCTCCCGATGTCCTCTGCCCCAGTAGGAGGTGACAGTTTTAGGGCAAAGCGTGAGTGTGATGCAGGCTGTGTGGAGGCGGTGACCCGGAACAGAGTGACTAATTCAGCCCGTGATGGAGTGCCGTCCAGCTAGTCATGTTCAGGCAGTTCTGATCCCTGGCACCTGAGTGTAACCTTGGAGTCCTCACCTCAGCTCCTCAGAATGGAATACACAAATAAATAAATACAATTTCCCAATAAAACATCATCAAAGATCCTGGTAGTTTAGTTGTGTTGAAGACTTGGTTTAGTCCTGTTCTAGACCTGGTTTAGTGCTGGTCTACTCCAGGTTTAGTTCAAATACAGTTTAAATAAGTACAGTTTAACAGTTTAATTACAGTTTTAATGTTGTGTGTGTACAAATGTTAAGACTACTATAGTCTTAACATTGTTAAGACGACTATATCAAATGTTAATACTGAACTTAACCAGAATTTTACCTTCAAAAAATGTGGAAAAAAAATAAATAAATAAAATAAATAAATAATTTTAAATGGTCTGCTGTGGCCCAAAATTATTCCTCACTTATCTTATGCATTCCAGGCATTCGATTTATTCACCATGAGGAGTTTATAAAATCTTGTCGAATCTTTCAGAAACCAGAGCCGTGGTGGTAAAGCTAACAAAAATTAGCATGCTAACATACATTTCCTGATAGTCAGACAATAAAATGCTTTAAATGCAATACATCCATACGGGACAAGTTTTGTTTTGTTTTTTTCTTCCTAGGTGGACATGAATAGCAGATACAACATATGTAGAGCAAATTTAAAAATGATATAGACAATAGTTAGGATTTGACAAACAAAAACATATATGACAGCACTTTTAATTTGGAAAATAAAAGTTTAAACTGTCAGAAAAATGTCCGTTTTAGAACTCTACAACACTGCTTCCTTTATCCTGTACTAAGCTTAAAGAGGGATATTACACTTGTATGGGATAGTAACTGCACCCACATAACATATTTAGATCATCATGTTACATTTTTTTGTTTTAAAAATGCTATATTGACCGAAAAATAGCATATTGAAAATATTTAATTGGTTTAATTGGTTTTGTTTTTGGTGGTCTGAGTGCCCTCCACCCTTTACTATCACAATACAATCACAATGAAACTACTGCACATCACTTTAGGTTTGTCAAGTCAAATATTGTTTTGTATCCTTTTTTTATTTATGAACAAAAATGTTTTATGGGAGCAAGAGTAACACACAAACTTGTGGGCTGAGTCATGCTTGTACTGCCAACTGTAAGGAGGATTCCAATCAGGTTCAAGAGAGATCGCTAGAATCCTCAAACATGCATGAATGACATCTTAAACCTCTTCAGGCATGTTTTTGATGAGAGAATAACAAGAAACATGATAGAAAGATCTAAAAATAAACCACCAAATAGACCACATTTTTCTTTCATTTCACCTAAAATGACTTGAAATTGCCATGTTGACACTAAAGGCTCAATGCAAGCCTAAATTAGCATAGATGGTGGCTTCATTTAGCTCCATCAAAACTCTCAGACCGATTTAAACAGCAGAAGCGTCCTTTCGCACAAGTCCCTGGGCTAATAGAGCGCTCTGACCACCCCCATTGACGTCCCATCACATTGTTCTCTTTCGCGGTGCAGAATTAGTGGCCTGGTTGAGGTTTAATAGATGATTTGCACTGTGAAAAACAACAGCGTGCCAGTCTGAGTGCTGTGTTTATTTTCTAATGATAGCTTTAGCCGTGCACGCTATCACACTCTGCTTCATTTAGGCACAGACAGGTCCTCTGAAATGTGACGTTGATGCGGCTGTAAATGTAATGCATTTGGTTTGGCTAAAATGGCGCACAAGCAAAATAATATGATGTTTTTGCAAGTATTTAAATTTTTTTTTGTTTTTTGTTGGAAATTGATCAGTATTTTGGTGTGTTTTTACTTATACAGGGTGTAGTTGAAGTTAAGCAGAGACTATTATGTTTTATGCAAAGATATGGATGGACATAGAGTAAAGTGCTTATATTATGTACGAGGACGTTTCAGCTTTTAGTTATGTTAGAGTGTATAATTCAACACATACCTGTATTATTATTTTGTTTTTATTCACACATTTGAATAATCCTGCATATTCAGTCTGTCTCTTTGTCGAGAGAGCTCACAACGCTTGTTGTCCTTTAGTATATGTTGGCATTTTGTATTTTTGAAAGTTTCTCAATGTACGAACCTCCTGAAATGCTTACACTTTCTTTCACCATACACCATAGCAACTTTATTACTCTCTAACTCTAACAACTTTGATATTAGCAGTAGTTGCTTTGAGAGTACGCCATCTCTATGAACTTTACACCATCTATACCAATTATGATACGATACTATGACGCTATACTATGGCACTATACTATGACACTATACTATGACACTATACTAAAACACTATACTATGGCACTATACTATGACACTATACTAAGACACTATACTATGACACAATACTATGACACTATACTATGACACTATACTAAAACACTATACTATGACGCTATACTATGGCACTATACTATGACACTATACTAAAACACTATACTATGACGCTATACTATGGCACTATACTATGACACTATACTAAAACACTATACTATGACGCTATACTATGGCACTATACTATGACACTATACTATGACACAATACTATGACACTATACTATGATGCTATTGGTGGTTTTCAGTTTCTAGAGTGTAATAATGCCATATTCCCAGATTTTCTTATTGATTATATTGTACATTGTCATGAAACATCCTAAAGGTAAATGCACAATCTGATCATTTTTATAACTGACTAGAAACTACAACGCACTATATAACAACATAAATCTGCATTTTAACAAGGTTCATTTTAGCTGCCCTCATCTGTATTAAATAATATTGGGCTGTAGAATGTTGTGATGTCATCTGAAACCCATCAATGCAGCACTATACTTTGATGCTACATTATGATGTTATATTGTGACACTATCAGTGATGGGAGGAATACTTTGAAAATGTATTTACTTACAGAATACTAAATTCTCAGATTGAAATGTATCTTGTAATGCATTCCATTAAATGGGCCAAACAGAGTACTGTATTCTGTATACTTGCATGATATTATAGCATACAAACTATGACATATAATTTCAAACAGCTTTATTATATTATGACACTATACTATACCATTGTTTTCAGCCTGATGCTGCTTGGTTTTCCTCCCAGAGAGGTCTTGCATATACAAATTTCATGGCAGCTTGATTCTGGAGGTATTTTCCAAACAGTTACACTGTCGCTGTGTTGTCAGACATGACATATACAGAGCTATGTATGAGCTTGTTATATCTTATTTATGTATTTGTATGTCTTTACTGATGTGTAATCTGTTCCAAACTAGACTAAATGCAAATATTGTTTATTCTGGTGCTCCTTAGCAAGACACCTCAGGAAACAGACTTCAATCTACCAACCCTTTTTATAAAATCTATATTTTAGTGCCTCCAGTCCCTAAGCACTGCTCTATGGGGTGATAACATTAAAAGTGAGCACTAAATGGAATAGCTGACTTTGTGAATGTATTTGTCTGACTGTGACTCATATTTTGGAAATCAAGGACAAATTGAATGGAGTGGTTCTAAAAGTGGTGCATCTTAGTATGTGTGTATTTATGTTTAGTTTCTTCTTCTTCTTCTTCTTCAAAAAAAAAATAAAAAAAATCCGTAGTTGAAAACTCCCAGGATGGATAAGTTTTATGTCATGCTGTGTAGGGCTGTCTAAAATCAGATACTAAAATTAGTATCAAAACTAGATACTCATTTGAGCAGGTATGGATACTAAACAAGTCACATTCACAGACCAGAAATATACTTTTCCTGAATATCTTTAAAATGATCTTGAGCTGTATCAAAACAAGTATAAGACACACAGACCAGTATACACCCATGGACTACTAAGAACTTACCTGGATGACTGAGGGATTACACAGATATAAGACGTATGAGAATATAAAAGAAAATACTATGATTTAAGGTTGAAAATCAGTCTTGAGTCTTTTTTTTATTTTATTTACTTTTTTTAAATATCATTGTGGTATTGGGATTGTATTGAGTATCTTGTCTATTCCTTAGTATCAAAATGGACTTTCAAATTTTAGTATCATGACAACACTACTACTGTTTTTATATTCCAAGCAAAGCATCAACATTTCCATGGAGACAAGCACATGACACACTTCACTATAGGTGTGTTTTATGTGTCTGGTTGTCATAGGAATATTATCCAGCTAAACATACAGTACTGTATATATTATTTTTATTTTCATGTTTGCAGTTTTTTTGCCTAATTAACTTTCCAATTATTGTTTAGCATCTGGCTCACGCTCCCCATTTGTTTCTTGTTTTTCTGGCGTGGGTGAAGGTCATAATTAGCGTGCCTTTGAATACCTCATATCACTATAACTATATGTTTTCTGTTCCTTTCATAAACTGGTGGGCTCTGCTAATGAGTTGCGCCCTTGCTAGCATGAATACATATTATCATTCACATATTATTATTATTATTATTATTTTTTTTTTTTTTTCATACCCGAACCTCCATCTGTGCTTTTTCTCCCGCTCAAGGCAACGCTAACATGTCTGCTAGCTTGTGCGTGCATTAATGTGTGTGTGCTAGCATGTGTGTGTGTGTGTGTGTGTGTGTGTGCGCGCGTTTTTTGCGTAGCGTTGACAGAAGCCTTGTGGCGTTAAATAGAAATATGAAAAGTAATTAGCAAAGCATACACACATAGACACGGGGTCTATTTTGTGTGCGCATGTATGTGGGCGGATGTGCACGTGTCAGAGTGTGTTGTTGTGCTCCAAGGCCATGCACTGAATGGAGTCTCAGGTTCAGTTCTTTCACATGTACAGGAGGACTACGGGGTGAATACAAATGTGTGAAAAGCTATTAACCCTACTTTGAATTAGGCGTTTAGCAGTGTAGCTTAGATTGTGCCAAGATGAAGGGTAAAATCCAAGGACTCTTGAACAGTCACTAACTAATTAAATGTACACTATGTAACTTTTCAGGTGGAGGCCATGCAACCCGCTTGTCTCCATAGAGACCTGACCTCTCCATGGAGATAGATATGTTTAATGGCATAGTATAAACAGTAAATCCTGTGTATAATGTTGAACATATTTATCTGGTAGCACTTTAAAATAGGTACTTACAGTGGTACTTAGTAGATACTTGACTGGTAATTATGGTGGTAGTTATGGAGGTACTTGTGGTGATCCTTTTGCTTGCCAGTATGTCATATGTCTAATGATACCATATACCCCTCAATAGATACCAGTGTAACTAACACCGTAATTAATCTTTCGCTTAATACGACATAGTACTGTAAGTACCAGTACTAGTACCAATAGCCATTAGTGTAAGTACCACTTCTTGTACCACTTTAAGCACCACAAAGTACCGCAATTCGTTATACTGTATAAGTCCCAGCCAAAGTACCGGTAAGTATCAGTATAATTACCAGCAAAAGTACCACCACAAGTACCACAGGAACTACCACAATAATTACCATTTTAACTACCATCGAAATTACCAGTCAAGTATCTGCTAACGACCACTGTAAGTACCTGGTAAGTCCCTACCATACATTGATATGCATATGATTGTGAAATGTGTATATTTTTCATCAAATCTTGACCACATACATTGCTGTTTAAGTAATCAAAAGTAATGTGTCAGAAAGTAATGTGTCTATTTTGCTTCTACTTACTTTCAAGTGTTTAACTGCTTGAAAGTTATTCTTGAATGTATTCTTATGGGGTTACCTCTCAACAGATTGAACCTATGACTTGACCTGGTGGCATGTTGTCTCCAAGGAGATTGATCTCTTAAATGCCAGACTGGGACCTCCCTAGGCATGTTTTAAATTTTCTATTTTTTTTTTTTTTTTTTTTTTTTTTTTTGACTTTATTTGGTTGAGTAGTGCCTGTGGAAAATATATATCACAGTTACGTTTCTTTTGTTTTTTTGGGAGGGGTTGGAGGAATTGTGAAAGAAAAGAGCGGTGAGTTCTAAACACAATCCCTCTTTTTTGGACAATTTTAAACATTGATAGATTTACATTTAGCTGCAGCAACATTTCCATGGTGCTCCTCAGTGGCTTTGTGTCTCAGTCAAAGGTCTCTGTGCAGCTTAACAGCAGGACTGGTCAGGTAAGGTCAGGTAAGGGGAGTCTGAGGACAGTAACAGCCATCAGGGCAAAAGTGTCCTTCCTCTCTGTCCTGAGGCCTGGGAATCACAACAGCGTCCAGGGGAAGCTAGGTGAACTCTGGAAACAAAAACAGGAAAGCCTATTCTAAGCCCCACTCTTCTCAAACTGCTCTATTGTGTCAATTGATGATGAAATGGGAGATTCCTTCAAAGTATTTCCTCTGAAAGGTCTCAGAGAATTTCTTCTGGAAGGATTTCTGCCACATTTGCTACCACATTTGATGTAAAAAGCCTGTAGCATCTCAGGGATCTTGCAGAGTCTCCATGGATACAGGAAAAACAAACAGCTCATTTCACACAATCCAAGTGTCCTTTGAACTGCACAGTCTGCACTTCTTAGTTGGTCAAAACCCCATGATGTGATGTTCAAAACAGAGCTAAAAAAATAAAAACAAGTTTCAAAAACTGCTCAGGTAGCCACAAGAGCAGCCAACCACTCCACGATTCAACAAAATAAAGATGTCATCTATTTTTATTAGTCTGTAATAATGCTTGTAATATGTCATATAGACATTTTAGTGAAATAATCAGTCTAACCTGTTATATGCATTTAAAATATTCTCGAGCCTCCTCTCTTCTCAGCAGTGCCTGTAGAACTCTTATTATGCATCCAAGCAGCTCAAACACAGCATGATGCAACACTTAGCTCCAGCGGCCTAGGCGAAAGGTTACACAGTAAACAGCGTTGCCTTCCAGCACCGCGGGAAAGACAAGACTTGCTTTTAAACTTTGATCTGAAGGCTCGTGGAGGGTTTAGTTCACTGTTGCGTAAATACACTCTCCAAATGTATGTACAAAAGTGGGGAATGTGAATTATTAAGCGGGGATTTGTAAGCAAGCAACCACGGGGCAATAGTTTCAGGTTATAATAAGCACTCTTCCTCTGTGTCTCGCTCTCTGACTCTCTCTCTCCTGATTGGTTGACAAAAATACACTAACACAAACAGCATGTACCTGGATTTCACTGCTAACCACTCTGCCACTTTTCACACTTTTCATTTTGTGTGTGGCAATATGCAGTCAAAGTTATGCAGGGGCTCCTCTCCACAGATTGGACCTGTCAATTGTATATTTAATGGTGCTGTTCCTGATTTTTACTGTTTTAAAGACAAGTTATCCCTCACATACCTTATGATTTCTGAGCATCCTAATTTTGCACCACAATGATTTTATGACTTTTTTAAGTAAAACTTTTCACAACTCTCAGAGGCCAGAGCAAAGTTTTGCCGTCACAGCTTATGGCAACTAGCACAATCTTTCCTGAATAGCTTTAGAATAATAAGTAAGGCCACATAGACTAGTATACACCCATGAACCGCCATGGAACATATATGGACGACTGAGGGATTACACAGATATAAATCCTCATGGGAATAAGAAAAAAAGTACTATTGTTTAATGTTGTTTTCAATAAGAATGCTACACATGGTAATTTTAAGATGTCCTGGCACCTGTTACAAGAGGCCCTTTGCAATCCATCTTTTCAGTTATTGCAAGCACTCTTTTCAGTGAAGTATTCTACCTTCTGGTAACAATTAACGGTATGTCCATTTATGACCTTGTATGGGCAGTATGTAAAATGGCTAGCTATATGTTCTCTTTGTTTCCTTTGTTCACTTTGGGTCTGAGGGTGGAGTTATAGATGGAGGATGAGAGCATGATTTGTGTTTTATTACTCTACACTTAAACCTTGTGTTGAATAGTCAAACACTGAGGTGAACTTGTGTCTCAGTAAGAATGTTACACATACTTATTTTAAGATGTCTACACTGGAACCTGCTACTTCAGTTACAGGATACTGCTCTTCAGCTTCAGGTTGACAAGAGGCCTGCTAATACAGCTTTTCAGTGACTGTAAGCATCTTTTTTGTGACGTTTTCTTCCTTCCTGTAAAAAGTTAACGATATGTCCATTTCTGACCTTGTATGGGCTGTATGTAAAATTACTTTAGGTCCTTATAGATCCAGCCTTCTATAGATAGTACCTTTCTCAGGTTATAAATATAGGGAAGGCTCCTTTGGAATGTTATACATGTGCTGCTGTCTGCTGGCTGCTGTACCTACACTCCTCTGATATCAGATAAAACTTCTTTCATCTCTGTACCTGGTCTGGTCAGTCACTTCCTTCACAATTACAACTATGGTATCAGAATCGGTATCGAGTATATTCCTTAGTATCGAAATCGAGTATGAAATTTTAGTATTGTGACAACACTAATCTACACATTATCTATTTTACAGTAAATATCAGAAACAACTAAACAAAAAATGCCCCCAAAAACAACAAATATGTCCTCTCTAAACACACATAGTTTAGCCTTAGCACCTCCGTTCCATAGAGCCCTCTCCTTCACTCTATCCATCACCAATAAAAAAGAAGTTGTCATGGGGACGGGCTCTGCGTTTTGTTGGCTGTACTTTTTGCCCATTTGGCTGGTGCTGGCGCTCATCCGTCACACCGCAGAGGTACAGTGAATGGGATAAAGTCGGGAGCTGGGCGCGGTGTTATTGCATGCCACTGGGACCTTTCAGAGGTGACTGATGGTTCAACGTCACGCATATGTCTTCGGCTCCATCTCCGAATGGGACAGCAAAGGGCACAAAGGCAGGCCGGGATAGAGGGAGCCCAGGACGAAGATGAGGAGCGGGGAGAAACCAGGTGAAGTGGTAAATTGCCTTTAGTCTTATTAATTATTTAAACAGTTTAGTCAAGATTTAGTCAGATACATATTTTCAGTTTAAGTTTAGTTTCAGTCAATGAAAATTCCATAATTCCATATTTTATACTTTACAGTGACATCACGCTGGGGGTCTTGTCCATGTATGTGTAAGACAGAATGTTCAGCTGTTACCATGGTGACACAATGCAGTTGTGTTTAATTAAAGTCTAACAAAGCCTCAGACAGAGCATGCCTTCAGTTAGCATATCACCCCCAGGAAATGTTAATGAGCAGCAAAGTATAAATTGCTTTAAATGCAAACTTTATTTGAAGTCAAGGGCATGGTTAAAGACCAATACAAATAATTCATGACTGCACACACAGACTTTAAGGTTAAGGTGCACTTTATTGTCCCCATAAGGACATTTTGTCCTGCACTTGACCCATCCTTCAATGCTGCCGGGACATCTCCTCAGGAGCAGTGAGATGAGGACACATCTCTGTGATCTTGTTGCCAGGCATAGACAGGACTGTCTTAGCTGGAAGATTTTTACCTATTGTTTTGGATTTATGGGGAAACCGGAGTGCCTGGAGGAAACCCCCGAGAGACATGGAGAAACATGCAAAGTCCACACAGAAAGGCTCGGGCGACCCAGGACCCTTCTTGCTGTGAAGCGTGAGTGCTAGGAACTGCGCTGCCACTCTTTGACATGCGTCAAACAGCTGCACAGCTTCAGACTAGTGCACACACACTTGGTTAGTCTTTACCTTTGTGTGGATCTGAAATGTCAGGCATGTACAGCATGAGACACACTTGCTCCTCTAAGACACAAGGAGGCGGCTAATGGAAGGCACAAATGCATTTCTACGCACGAGCTGATCTTTTCTCAGCCTACACAAACCTCCCATTTCAAACGAGTAATAACATTGTACTTTTCTGTATTTGCGTCCTTATTCTCAGAACAGTGTTCTGGACTGACTGGAAACAGTCAGTATTTTGAATTCGTATAGCCTACTTACCCGATGTAACCCATATTTTTGTCTTGCCCCAGTACAGCAGTTTTCTAGGCCAGTGTTAATTTCATAGACTGCAGTATTTTGTCATTTGTTTCGCCAGCGTAAAATAAAAATAAATCCTAGACTTAAATTGTGACTAAAGGTAGACATATTCATCTACTAAATGAATGAAAGGTACAAGTGGAGACATCCTAAGCAAAAATATCAAATATATATTTTTGGTTGACTAAAAGCTTTACCTGATTAAATTAGCATGGCAGTTCTGCTGACAAGACGTCAACTCATACTAAAAAAAACAAAACAAAAACATTTTAGTCAAAAGATTAATATAAAAACAAAATTTCTATTTCCTGTCCAACTTAACACAGCAAGTAAACTATTCTCCAAAAGAAAAGTTCCATAGTGGACCTTTAAACCTTGTGCTAATGAGTTCCAAAGGTGAACTCTCCTTTGATAATTCTCTGGCATGTGTCACAGTTCAGCCCACACAGTCAGAAATGCCCCATCAATCTTTCATACTAATAATCCCGTCTGCACATGTTAATGAAATGTTAATAATGAATACGGCTAAAACAGAGAGTGCTGGCGTCCCTTTAAATGTCTTTGCATTATTTAGTCAGGACTGACAAAAGTTTTAGGAGCATGTGCAGTAGGACAGTCCAGACAACAGGTCACACAGGACTGCACTGTGGGACTGCACTGTGGGACTGTGTGTATGTTAGCCATAAAGTCTTGACTAGTTAAATGCCAGCGCTTTTGGACTATTATGTCTTTAATTGATGCAAAAGCACAGCCTATTAATAGCCTAGTACAAGATGCCATCTGCTAAGTCATTTTTTATTTAAAATTGCACCTTCCATCTCAGTATTATTAAGACGAATGATTGCAGGAAACACAACTTTCAGTGTGGAATTAATTTTTCAAGAATTATTGCTAAACATTACCACACCGGTGTCACTGCGCTGTAAAATGGACAAATCATTACTACAATTTTATTATATTGCTATGATTTTATTTATTATTATTATTATTTTTTTAGAGAGAGTTAAGCATTTTTTTGTTTGTATTTTATTTTTTATTTTTTTCTCTCTTGATTCTTAATGACACACCTCTCATATCTGACCTGTTACCTGTACTGATGGTATCACCTGCACGTCTCCATGGGGATAGAGCAGTTAATGCCATACTTTGGAATATTTCCAGGAAAACAACAACATCTCTATGGAGACAAGCATGTGTCACTTAGTATAGTAAATCTTGATTTATATAGCAAACATTGAGGAAAAACATCATATACAAACACACACACACACACGTGGCACACTGGTATACATAGACGCAAGGTAAGTGTCTTGCCCAAGGACACAACAACAGCATTCATCTGTGGCAGTTTGATTTCTGAAATTCAGTTGGTTTAAACCTAAAAGGACTCTCTCTTATCTGAATCATCACTACCTAAACCCCAGTACCTGCAGCCAGTCATTAAATATGCTTCAACATGAGGCCTGTCCATATACTGGGAATGAGAAAAAACATGTGGTTTAGGCAATCGCAACCCAGCTTCAGTTGTCATAGTAATACTTTATCACATATAAAATTGTAAGAGCTCACACTATATACAGTTCCTTTAAATTTGAGTATGTGTTGTTGCCTCACATTGTATATTTTATTTTAAAATATAAACGTCTTGGCAATAAACAGCTGTAATTCCTCGGGATCCTTTGGGGACAGCGAGTCGTAATGTCATCACAAAAAAGAATCACAACTTATAATGGCTTTTGCAGCGCAGCGGTGGGTCGATGAAGAGGAAGGAAGAGGGGAGGAGAGAGGGAGGAGAGAGAGAAGTTTATGCCCAGACTGAAAACGCTCTTCGGGGATTAGCACTCAAGGAACGCAAAAAAGCTATTTGACTGGAGGAGGTCTTTATTATAGCAGCAGAAAATGCATATATTAAAGAACTTTTTCTACACAGAGGTGCTGATAAATTTGTTCATTTCAAACATGGACAAGGTGCGCCGGCTGGCTGAGGCAGAGAGAAGAGACATATTCAGACCATTTAACACCAGGAGAATGATTTTGGATAGAATTTGTGACAGGTTATGATAATGATTGAGGTTTGAGGGCAGATCAAAATTATATAGAAGAATTTTCCTTAAAACTGTTAAAATACTGATGTTTTATGGTTCATATCTCTGTAATCACTGAGCCTGTCCACATTTGTCAATTAAACAAGTTTGAATATTTCTTTCAAAAACAATAAACATCCTGTTGAGTAGTAGACCCCTGACCTGACCTCTGAAATTGTGATAGCAAATTCTTGAAT
Source organism: Periophthalmus magnuspinnatus (assembly GCF_009829125.3). Taxonomy (NCBI): domain Eukaryota; kingdom Metazoa; phylum Chordata; class Actinopteri; order Gobiiformes; family Gobiidae; genus Periophthalmus; species Periophthalmus magnuspinnatus. The sequence continues at coordinate 28,840,801 of NC_047144.1, read as the reverse complement.
GCTGTAAACACAATCCATAAAGCTCAGGATTCAAATTCTCATATCATGGAATTATCCTGTAATGTAAGGTTATACCATTGGAAATTTTAAGATGCTATAAGAGCTCAAATCCTCCAGCTAAGGTAGTTCTACCTCAAGATCTGAAGATGGATCTCCAAGGAGGTGCCCCAGAAGCACTGATGGATGGGTGCAGAGGACAGACTTTGGTTATGGGGCCAATAAAGTGTGGTTTATCTGACTTTAAACACAAAATTTAGCTTCAGAAAAGTTTTAATGTATTCTGACACATTAGCGCAGGACCAACACATTTTTGGTGGCCCTCAGGCTGTTTGGCAAATTGGCCTAAAAGATAATAATTTTTATTTTATTTTTTTTTAAACACACCAAATTTACCTACTTCTAGCATATTTTATTTACAAAGTTTTACCCAATGCAACTCAAAGGACATTTTGCAGTACTTCTACAAAATGGCAGATTTGGTCAAAAACTGTTTTAAACATTCAATCCCAAGTTCTATTATTAAATCCAGAAATCAGCGTGCTCCTTTCTCCTCTAGTTCCACCACTGCCCTCTCCTCGCAGTCCTGTGCAAGAGGAGACAGTTCCACCGTAGCAGACAGCCAGGTTTCAGAGCTCACTTAGACTGATGGTCCAGTCAAGAGACAATCAATACACGGGACAGGGAGCCATCGTCAGGGCTATCCCAGGACGGAGCAGCGTCAGAGAGGTGAGGGCTGATCCATAACCCCCTTTACCCTCCGCAACCATCTGGCAGACAGAGCGAGAGGAAGAGAAGAACTGTCATTTGGAAAAGTACTTAAAGGTAGTTAGTACTTAAAGGTGCAGTATGTAACTTTCACCTATTTGTCTCTATGGAGATGTTACCTGGAATGTTTGAAAATGTGGCAATAAGCTTTACAATTTATATATTCAATTACAGGTGTTTTTAATGCTCAAAAATACCTTGAAAAACATGCATTCATACTATGAGCGAGCTTGCCTCTCAACAGATCTGACCTGTAACTTGGCCTGGTGGCATATCTGATTGAGTAACTTTAATGATACACTGTGGAACATTCCAAGTAAAGCAATAACATCTCCATGAAGAGAAGAAAGAGAACACTGGCAGCACGGTGGCGGAGTGGCAACACTCATGCCTCACAGCAGAAGGTTTGGTTGATCCCCGGGTCGCCCAGGCCTTTCTGTGTGGAGTTTTTCATGTTTCTCCTCGTGTCTGGATGGGTTTCCTCCGGGTACTCCGGTTTCCCCCATCAACCAAAACATGAACGCCCTTCGAGACAACTGTTGTTGTGATTTTGGGTGTTACAAAAATAAAATGAATTGAATTGAACACTGCTGTGAGAGCAGCTCGGGCCCCAGTCTGCTGTGCATCTCCATCTCAAAGCCACGCACCACTCCTTTGAAGAGAGAGAGGTTCAGATCTGAGCCACAGAAAATACAAATTACTTGAGAGGGGAAATAAGAAGCATTAGGAAAGCCAAACAATTGACTCTTGTGAGCATTAAATCATGCTCCTCAAATGCATGTGTTTTGTTTCATTCACAGTAATTTGAGTAACCCTAACAGAGTAGCATAATATGGGCCCTTTAATTTGTTTCAGTGATTTTTTTTTTCAAGATTTAGGCAAGTCCTGTGCAAAAAAAGCATGATAGAGCATGATTTAATAGTCCTAAATTTTGTTGGAAAACCTGAAATGCTGTTATGAAGGACAGAAGTGAAATATGTGTCTGTTGCGTGTTCTCCAGACCAGTTAACGGTTGTTGTGGCAGTCTCTTAATGTTGCCGTGGAAGCATGTAGAGCACGGGCTGGTCACACATATGCATGTTTTATGAATGAGGAGGAGTGAAGGGGACCAAGGGAGGAAAGATAGAGAGCATTGACCCAGGGAAATCTGAACTGACATGAGCAGTTCCTCCTCTCCTCTGGAGGGGGACGCCTGGGACCACTCTAATGGTCTAGAGACAACAATTCTTTAAGTTAGCACTCAAACTGAAATCTTGACCCTGTTTAAAGATTCACTGCATCTTTTACAGTGGAGATGTTAGGACTTTGTTTGGAGTGTTCCACAGAAGTGCGTAATGCTGCTTTCTTTTCTTTTTTTTTTTTTATTTTTTTTTTTTACTGCATTGGAAAGTAATGTATTCAGAATTAAAGCTACCATCTGTAATTAGATTGTCTGATCTGCTGATATTGTATTCTCACTCTTCACCACTAGATGCTATTTACTTTGGCATTACTTCTGTCTGATATTGTGTCAGCTTTGGTCTGACAGAAGAAGCGCAGAGAGCACGGATGAGCTTAAACAAAGACCAGGGGAGGGGTCAGGTGAGGGGGGAGGGGCCAGGTGTGGGGAGAAGCATGAATTGTAAAATTAATAAAATATAAGAATAAAAGTTAGTTAGAGTTCAAATAAACTTTTAGATGGCAGCTTTAAAGAGGGCATATGTAAACTCTTTTAACCATGTTTAAACACTGTTCCTCATCATTAACTCAAATGTATTTTAATAGATTCATGCAAGTTTGAGTAACACTATTTCTGTGATTTTGTAATCTCATCTTGCATTTGTCGCTTGAGTGCTCAAAAGATGTGTTTTCACTTACCCCCTGTCTCTGCCTGCAGCTCTGTGCTTACTTGCAATTGTTTAAAAATCAGTCTCTGTGTTATACATACAATACCATGCAGTCATTTTCAACAATAAAAACAAGTACATGGAGCTACTTTTAGACCAGTTTTATTACATACGTTCTTAATAATTTCTTAAGTATTGCCCAAATAGCCCAATATGTCTTTTTTTAAGGTATAAACAAATCACAGCTTAGGTTCCTCTAGTGAATACATAAAGTATAAACTAAAGGAATGTTGTCACAGTACTCAATACCATGATGATAATAAAAAACACTTTCTTTCTTTAGACAATATAATGTGATTTTCAACATTAAATGGTAGTACTGTACTTTCTCTTGAATTACCATGTGGTCTCTGTGTACTCCCTCAGTCGTACAGGGATAGTGGTCGATGGGCGTGTACTAGTCTATGTGTCTTATACTTAGGAAAGATACAGCTCAAGATCATTCTAAAGCTGTTCAGGAAAGGTTCTTTCTGTCCTGTGAATGTGACCTTTTTAGTATGGATATGTGCTCAAATAAGTATCTAGTTTTGACCCAAGTTTTAGTAGTTTATCAGATTTTTGATAAAAACAATTTAACCAGTGATATTTTTCCAGTGCACTTGGCTCAGCAGGTCTTATGTTACAGTGCAGTGCAGTAGAGTGTGTGTGCGGCTGAGTGACCGCTGCACACAGACAGACTCATGTAATATGCAGCAGCCCCGGGGCCCCTGGGAGCCACTGGGGCCCCCGCACTGGAGCACAAGTGTCTGGACTCAGCTCACCTGCAGACAGCCACGGCCCATAGATGATATCACCGACCACGGGCACGCCATGAACTCAGAGAGGAGAGAGAGGAGGGAGAGGAGAGAGAGAGGGGAGAGAGGAGAGAGAGAGAGAGAGGGAGGAGAGAGAGAGGAGAGGGAGAGAGAGAGAGGAGAGAGAGAGGAGAGAGAGGGAGAGAGAGAGAGAGGAGAGAGAGGGGAGAGGGGAGAAAGAGGAGAGAGAGTGAGAGCGAGGAGAGAGAGGAGCGAGAGAAGAGAGAGGGAGAGAGAGGGAGAGAGAGAGAGAGAGAGAATGGAGAGAGGGTGAGGAAAGGAGAGAAGAAGAGAATGGAGAGAGGGTGAGGAAAGGAGAGAAGAAGAGAATAGAGAGAGGGTGGAGGGGTGGGACAGAGAGAAGATAGTGGGAGGGAGAGAGAGAGATAAGAGAGAGGGTAGAAGAGAGAGAAGGGAAGGGGAGGGAGGGAGGGAAGGACGGAAGGAAGGAAGGTAGGAGAAAGGAGAGATTTAGAGGGAGGGGGTGGAGGGAGGAAGAGAGAAGAGATAGTGGGAGGGAGAGAGGGGCTAGAAAGGGAGGGAAGGAAGGAAGGGACGAAGGAGAGGGGGGGTAGAGATAAAGAAGGAGAGAGGGTAGTGAGACAGAGAAAGGAGATAGAGGGAGTAAAAAAGGAGAGAGACAAGATAGAGGGAGGGAAAGAGAGAGATGGGGTGAGAGGGATGGAGATTTAGAGGGAGGAGGTGGAGGGGTGGGAGAGAGAGGAGATAGTGGGAGAGAGAGAGAGAGGAGAGAGGGTAGAAAGGAGAGAGAGAAGGGTAGGGAGGGAGGGAAGGAAGGAGAAAGGAGAGATTTAGAGGGAGGGGGTGAAGCGAGGCAGAAGGAAGAGATAGTGGAGAAGAGAGAGGGTAGAAGGGGAGGGAAGGAAGGAGAGAGAGGGGGGATAGAGATAAAGAAGGAAAGAAGGTAGTGAGGAAGAGAGAGGAGATAAAGGGAGAGAGAGGAGAGAGACAAAAGATAGAGGGAGGGAAAGAGTGAGAGGAGATAGAGGGAGATGGGGTCAGAGGGATGAAGAGCCAGAGGGAGGAAGAGGAAGTGGAGAGGAAGAGGGAGAGAGTGTGAGAGAGGGTAAGATAAAATAAAGAAAGGGGAGGGGAAGAAGAGAGGTCTTAGAGGGAGGGGGAAGAGGGAGGGAGAGATGAGATGCAGGGAGAAAGAGGAGTTAGAGGGAAGGAGAGAAAGAGGGAGGGATGAGATGAGAGTAGGATGAAGAGAGGGAGAGAGACGGGGAAGGAGAGTTTTCTTCATGCTTATTTCTCTTCTGCTTATCCATCTGATCCATCTCATTTTAGATTCAGTATATCTACACTTCAAATCTTGTCTCACTAACAGCTATTGCCTTATTTTAAGTGTTACACCATCTAGCACCGTTTGGAAACTGTGGCTGTATGCCCAATTTGGTAAAAAAAAATAAAAATAAATATCAATGAAGGTCTGTTCAGTTATGACAAAATGAAATAATTCCTTTGTTCAGACCTCTGATAACAATATTATCCCAATATTTTATTAGGCTATATTTTGGCAACAGTAAATACAAAAATTTACAACGTTAGAATTATTGCAGTGGTATTTGATTTCTTGCTCTAGACCTATGGGTAATAAATTAGCATATAATTATATATGCTATATATCTGAATATTTGGGTTTTGTTTTTTGGTGACTTTAAGTGAAGCACTTCAGCTGAAGTACTTTTAAATGTGTTATATAAATAAACTTGATTTGAATATCAAACATTCTGTGAAGTACTGTGAGAACTTTTGTTTAAAGAGGGGGTATTTTTCTTCAATGGGGTATTAACTCCTAACACTTTACATATTTAGATCACCTTGTTACCTTTTATTGTTTTGAAAATACTCAATTTAGCAAAAACAATGTATTACTGTGTTTAAGTTTCACTTTCGTTTTTTACGTTCTGAGTCAAAAGTCACTCCGTCTTCACAGTGCTGTCACATTACAATTGCCGTGTGTTTCGCTAATGAAACTACTGCACAGCGTATTCAGTTTGTAAAGCAGTAGTGTTGTTTTGTATCATGTGTATTTATGGAGAATTGTGGTGTGGGAGCATGGATGACATAGGCTTGAGAGCATTGGACAAATCTTACAGCTAACAGCAAGTAGGGTTCAAGTAGGGCCCGAGATATGGCCAAATTACGCAAACATTCATCTAAAACCTTTGCACACATGTTTTTGATGAGAGATTTTGCATAATATCCCCTCTTCAAGCATTGTAAAATTGAGTACGTTGATTACAAAAAAATGTTCAGAGACCATTGAAACTTTCTACCGTAGACCACCCCTGAATGAATGAGGGATCACACAAGTAGTGAGTAAATACAAGGCAAAATACCATGCTAACCCACTGCCTTTCAGTGGAATATCAAATCATACATAACCTATACAACCATCGCACATGCTACCTTCCTATGTGACTAACCCGGGATTCCATTTCTATAGCTGTGTATCTAAGGCGGCTATGCTGTAAGCTAGCAGCATGCCTGAATTAGCCCACCTCCCCCCCGCGATCCCCCCAACACTTGATCCGGCGGGAAATGACAATGTTTCAGTTGGGTGCCGTTATTTTCACACATCAAAGCCTTGAAATTGAACCAGGCTTTCATTGAAAAAAAGGAATAAAAAAGATTAGGTGTATAACTTCTTCTCACATCAAGTTACTGTAATGTAAGCTGCTAAAATGGGGCAACTGATACTTTGCAGTGATATCACACTGGGGGTGTTCTGCATGTATGGGTATGGTGCAATCATCAGTTACACAATGCACACTGACAAACATAAAATGGATTTAAACAGCACATTTTCAGGAGTCTGTGATTAATACAAGTGTTCATGGTCCTCTTCAGATGAGAGTGACTGAGACTGGAAAACGTTTGGCTAATGCCAGCTAGCTTGTGACTGTAATGTTATTTGAGAGGGACTTGTTAGCACAAATCAGCTCCTGTGTTCTTCCTGGACAGATTGTGTTAACATAATGCTCAGATTAAAGTCTAACAAAGCCTCAGACAGAGTATGCCTACAGTTAGCATCACACTCCCAGGGGATGTTGACGACATCAGCTGCAATGTATTAATACAGTTACCACATGCCCCCTGCTGGATAGATGAGGAATATATGTTAGTTTAGACTTATTTCGAGAGTGGGATTCACACTGCCAACCTTTGGATCAGTGGACAAACCAACCACCTGGGCTACTGTCGCTGAATCAAGGAATTAAAGCTATAGTATATGTTTATTGTACTGAAGACCTGGTTAAAACAGGTGTCCTTACTTATCAAATTTGGATTTCCACACACCTGACTCATATTTGGCTTCCTGCTTGTTTCCATGGAAATGTTGTTCCTTTGTCTCTACGGAGACAGGCAAGCGACACCACAAGACCATGTAATAGGTCAGATCTGTGGATAGGCGGCACCACTTATAGCAAAAAAGCATGTTTTCCAAGGTATTTTTTTGACATTGAAAACACTTGTACCAGACAGATACATTAAATAAAATACTGAATATTCCAGAACAATTATATCTCCATGGAGAAAAGTCAAGTTACATAGTGCACCTTTAATGCAGACCCATTATGCAAAACTTTTCATGCTTTCCAGAGCTTTTAACCATGTTCTAGTTGTGTCCCCTTTTCATTTACACTCTCGAAGTAGAATTTGGAGTGATCCACTGCCATCGATATACACCCACTGCTCTGTACTTCCTTCGTTCTCCAATTTTATTTTCTTAATTGGTGATACATGTAGAACTGGACAGTGTTGTATTTTTTTTTTTTTTTTTTTTTTTTGGTACAAAGGAAGAAAAAAAAATCTGGAGGTGGAGACAAATTCACGGCTGTTTGTCGTGATGACGGTTATGCCAACGTCTGCTAACTTTGGGCACCGCAGTTTTCCAAAGCAGAAGTAAGTGGACTTGTTTCTTTTATTATGTTGTTTTAGATAAAAACTGCAATTTTAAATATTCAAGTTATAATTATTATATTATTGTAATTGCTATTACATTACACAGTTCAACTATATAGCAGACAGATGCACAATATGTCTTCTTTCACATTGAACAAAACCATTTTTTTTTAAGTTTGTATCATCATGGTAGCACTAGGTTGAAGCTAGTCTTGTGCTAATCAGGGACATTTAGATGTCTCAGCTCTGATGGTGTGGTTTATTGATGAATCTGCTCACACTTTAAAGTTTAAAGCGCTCTTAGATCTCTCAGAGTGAGGACATGTTCTTCAAGTCCACACCTCTCTGGGCCCATTATAACTGCACTTCAAAACACACCACTCTGTTTCACACCTAACATACTTTAGTCACACTACAACTTCCAAAACCAACCAGACTGCACTTAAAAGGATGTCATTTGGACTTTGAATTCAAATCATACATGATTTTGCTTATGGTAAATTTTTTGCATGTTTTTTTTTTTTAATGGAATGTTCAACAGTATGGCATTACATTTTTATATATCACACTTACTAAAATACAAATACATGTATAATTGCTAAAAACACCTTGATACATGCACTCCGGCTCCATGCTCCGTGTGGTAAAGTCACTATAGTTGTACTAGTTAGCAGAGGCTAGTGCTACAGGCTTTCACATTTGTTTGTAAAAGTTAGTAAAGAAAAGTTAAAAGGGAGTTTTTCTGTTGTTACTACTGTTGAGGAACACTTGTGTTTACTTCTGATGCACAAGTTTGACAAAGACTGATCGCAGACGCAGCGAGAGGAGGGCTCACTCTGACCAAATATCTGACAGGCTAGATCTCAGCCGCAGCTCGTCTTTGGTTGTACGATGGTTTTAAATTTGATCATTGTCCTGGTCTCATTCTGAGTCCAAAGACCTGTGCTTTTTTGCTACGACTCAAGATTCACCCCCCAGATCAGACACCCAGCTTAAGAAAGACCCTTCACCCAGCTCAGATCAGCAGGCATACTCACATCAGGACATCAAGCAAGAAGTAAAGCAGTTTAAATGAGGTTTAACATCAGTGAGGTACTTGTGTTGAAGTAGATTCATTTGCACTGGGGTAGGTTAGCTTGTGTTGGAGTATGTTAGCTTGCATTGCAGTAGGTTAGCTTGTGGTGGAGTAGGTTAGCTTTGTTTTGAAGTAGGTTTGCTTGCACTGGAGCAGGTTAGCTTGCACTGAAGTAGGTTAGCTTGCACTGAAGTAGGTTAGCTTGCATGTAAGTAGGTTAGCTTGCATTTTGTTGGTTAGGTGTACAGTAAACGTCATTTGAGCACTGAAATGGTCAAAGGGGAAAACTGAAGCTTAGAGGTGGAGTAGGTTACCACCACCTTATGACATCATCCAGTGAAGTTCTCTGTTTCGAGCCCTGGAGAGGGAAACGACAATATGCAGGATTTCTCAAAGTGTGAACTATAGAAAACTAGGCAAGAGTTTGACAAAATCTTGAAAATAATACCCATGTTTTTGAAGTAAGTACTTGTCATACGCATTTGAATATCTTTTCTATATTCTCTCCTTTCCCACCACTCACACAGGGTACACAATGCCTGCTAAATTTGAGGCCACCCTTCACCGTACAGGCTTTGATTTGTACTTGTTTGTTCAGTCTTTTCTCTGGGGTAAAGTAAAACAGGCGCACCCCGCTAACGGCGCACTGAGCTAGCGACGGCTCCATTTGGATAATACCACTATTATAGTCCAATCAGGAGGGCCATCTGGAGTGCGTTTAACTGCACATTAGAGCGACCTGCTGAGGCTGCCTCCACCGCGCAATTATCACAGAGTTAAACAAGGGGACAGGAAGTATGGGAGGGAATAGTGACAGATGTAATGCTTTATGTTTTTTATCATTAGGGATACATTACAACATAGATCAGAAAATACTGTAATATAGGCCCTTTAAAGGAGACGTTATGTACAATAGTAAATTCTAATCATGTACAGTGTTCTCTCATTTATCGTGCGGGTTACGTCCCAAAAATAACCTGCATTAGGTGAAATCCTCGAAGTAGAAAGCTTTATTTTTTACAATTATTATATATGTTTTAAGGCTGTAAAAGCCCACACCACACACTTTATACACTTTTCTCACACAGGCATTAACATTTTCTCACATTTCTCTCTTGTTTAATTGATTAATAGTGACTCTCGTGTATTCCACAGTTCCTCTGACCGTGCGTCCACGTCCTGGCGCCACTCCGCTGTAGTGTCGATCCAACATTTATGTAAATTTGGCTGATCACACTAAGATATTTTAACATCAACATTGATACAATAAAATATATGCAGCTTATGTATATAAATCAAATATTAAATCTTTCAATATGAAATTATTCATGTAAACATAAAGCAGTATTTATAACAAAATATCAACCCTCTGTAAATTTGCAGCATTATTATATATGAATTAAACACACATTCTGTGCCGTGGGAGAGACGCAGCACGGAGGGGATCAATTGACAGTGGTCTGCAGTGCCTTGGCCGGTCAGGGCGCAGAGCACAATGCACATTCATACACTGTAAAAAAGAGTGTAGAATTGCACTGGAAAAATCAGCGAGACCACGAAGGGTGAACTGCAATAAAGCGAGGAACCACTGTAGAGCTGTATTTAGGTTGATTTATGCATGTTTGAGTAATCCTGTATTGTCCTCCATTTGAGGCTTGAGTGCTCAGAACATTTCTGTTTTCACCTACCTATCTCCGCCCACAGCTATGTAATCACTGTGCTTATTCAAATAATTAATTCTTCTGATCATTCATTTATGTTTCAAAACTGTCTCAAAGCTATTTTTCGGAAGCAAAAACAACTCAGTTCTGCAGTTCCGAATGTTAAGTCAATGGACTTGTTTCTATTTAAAGACACTGTATGTAAGACTTTGATTTAAAATTGCATAAACATTAGCTGTGACCCATGAACTCTGTCACCAGATACAAGGAAGACATGTTCAAATCAAATATTACTTCTATAGATAACAATTGTAAATCTGATTTATTATTATTTACAAAGCAACACTGAGAATTAGAAAAACTTGTAAGTGTCCTCTATCTGGACTGGCAACCCAGGCTCAGATGTAATTCTTTTTAAATAGAAAGAATGCAGGCTACATATTGTACATTTAAAGATGTTTTAGATCAATAGTCCAGTTTACAACGAATTAAATGTGAAATAATGATCTATATATGTTATAGTTTATTACAAAATACTTTTACTTAAGAAAGAGTAGTCTTACACTGCAACATATACAATGGGGCAAAAAAGTATTTAGTCAGTCACCAATTGTGCAAGTTCTCCCACTTAAAAAGTAATGTAATTTTCATTATAGTTACACAAGGTTTATACACACTGTTGCTGGTAGTTTGGTCCATTCCTCCTGCTCCTTTAGAGCAGTGATGTTTTGCGGCTGTCGCTGGGCAACACGGACTTTCAACTCCCTCCAAAGATTTTCTATGGGGTTGAGATCTGGAGACTGGCGAGGCCACTCCAGGACCTTGAAATGCCTCTTATGAAGCCACTCCTTCATTGCCCTGGCGGTGTGTTTGGGATCATTGTCACACTGAAAGAACCAGCCACATTTAATCTTCAATGCCCTTGCTGATGGAAGGAGATTTTCACTCAAAATCTCTCGATACATGGCCTGATTCATTCTGTCCTTACCACGGATCAGTCGTCCTGGTCCCTTTGCAGAAAAACAGCCCCAAAGCATGATGTTTCCACCCTCTGGCTTAAGCAGTGCCAGACATGTCTGGCCCTGCAGGATTTGAGTCCCTGGGGCGTAGTGTGTTACTGGTGGTCCCTTTGTTACTTTGGTCCCAGCTCTCTGCAGGTCATTCACTAGGTCGCCCCGTGTGGTTCTGGGATTTTTGCTCACAGTTCTTGTGATCATTCTGACCCCACGGGGTGAGATCTTGTGTGGAGCCGCAGATCCAGGGAGATTATCAGTCTTGTATGTCTTCCATTTTCTAATAATTGCTCCCACAGTTGATTTCTTCACACCAAGTGACGAGTTCAAACAGGTGCCATTAATACAGGTAACGAGTGGAGGACAGAGGAGCCTCTGAAAGAAGAACTTACAGGTCTGTGAGAGCCAGAAATCTTGCTTGTTTGTAGGTGACCAAATAATTATTTTACAGAGGAATTTACCAATTAATTCATTAAAAATCCTACAGTGTGATTTCCTGGATTCTTTCCCCCCATTCTGTCTCTCATAGTTGAAGTGAACCTATGATGAAAATTACAGGCCTCTCTCATGTTTTTAAGTGTGAGAACTTGCACAATTGTTGGCTGACTACATACTTTTTTGCCCCACAGTATTATTCAACTTGGAGTAAAGGTAAGGTGTATGAAAACTACCAGAGAAATACCAGGTACTTAGAATTACTATAGACCTCTCAAAAGTTTGTCTTGTCAAAGAAAGGAGGGAATGAAGTGTGATGCTCAACAGATGCTGCTGTGAGTGTGAGGGAGAAGCAGGGCTCCAGTGTGGAGGGGGTCTGGAAGTGAAGTGCTCCCAGTCAGAAGGTGCTGAAGCCTAGAGACGAAGTGTGCAAAAGTGTGCAACATCTGGAGGTCTTTGTAAAGGACCAGATGTGTGCCAAACTAACACCTGTGCGGAAGAGATGACAAGTACCAAACCTGAGCCAAGAACCTGGAAGTGTAACACGCCTTTACCAGTGATATAAAATGGTTTACGTAAAAACACCTGAATTGTCCATCTGCCCTCAACAAAAAATGTAAAAAAAAAAAGAATGAGTGACACTTTGTGTCTGCTATGTAGTTATAATCTATGAAACCAATGGATCATTATACTATAACTTTCACATTTGCACAATTGCAATATACATCTAAAACAACTTCATAAAAAAAAACAAAAAACAAAAAAACAGCAACTCCGGGGTGGAAGCTGACGTCGGCTTAAACGTCATCACAACAAAGAGCTGTGTAGCTGTCGGCACTTCCTATGGATGACTGCATATTACACTAATGAATAGCTGATTTTTTTTTTTTTCCATTTATACCAAAAATGACTACACCAAATCATACATGTAAAATTGAAGAACGAAGTAAGTACAGAGCTGTGGGTGTATGCTGATGGCGGTGAAAATGGGGATCAACAATATGACGGCTTGAAAATAATCAATTAAAGATTGCTCAAACATGCGCAAATCACTCCAAAAACAACTTTGAGAGGGAGAGAATGTAGAAGGGGAAATGACTATAACATGGTTAAAAGCTCTAGATCTGCTTTAAAAAGACTTGGGACATTAATTGTATGTCACAATGCAATCTGATGTAAATGAGTTTAAAGTGGTTGAATTGTTTAAATTTGCATTGGTTTGCAGTAAAAACGTTTTGCCAATTTAGCAAAAGGCTTAAGGGCCAACAAAAATGATTAGACTCATTTTGAAATATTCAATATATATTCATTGGTAATAGATTGTTGTTGACTGTTTACTTGGCTCAACTGTCCTCTCCTTTTGAATCTGTATCTGAGTTATTTAAACAAAAACTGGACTTGCTTAGTTTTGTGAACCCCACATTTCACTGTAAACCACACAGCTTCATGAGGACTTGTGTTTGTGACTGTGACCTCTAGATCACATATGTCAAACTCAGGCCCCAGGGCCAAATCTGGCCCGTGGTGTAATTATATTTGGCCCGTGAGATCATATCAAATGTGCATTAGTGCTGGCCTGCTGGTATATAGCACATGCACCACTAATACTACAAATCCCAGAATGCTTTGCTCGTACACTGGTGCGCAGATGAGACCAGTGGCAGAGTAAAATCTGAATGTAGCAAATTGATCTTGAATATAATGTTTTCTCTATGCACTTTTTCTGCTTCTAGGCATGAACTGTCAATAGTTTGAAAGTCGAATTTTCAGTAAATGAACAAATGAATGAATGAATGATGATGATGATGATGATGATGATGATGATGATGATGATGATGATGATGATTATTATTATTATTATTGTTTGTATGTTTTAGTTGTTGTTGGCTTGTTTAAAAAATAAATAAATAAAAATAAATTAATACTACTTATATGTCTTTTATTTCTCATATGTTTGTAATGTCAAGCTTGAGTTGGTTTCAGCAAAACTAAACTTCATATGAAAAGGTTAAACATTACAGATCAGGTGCAGTTAATTTTTCAAAAATATTTAATTTGGCCTGTGAATTTCTATCAGTTTTTAATTTTGGCCCACTGTGAATTTTAGTTTGACACCCCTTTGCTCTAGATGTATCACCAAAAAAAGACCCGGCGCGTCCATTGTATGGCTCTGTCCCAGGTGTGAGAGCTGAAGTGCAGTACTCTGTATCTGTTTAGGGCAGGTCTTAAACATCTTTCATACTCTGCCTCCTTCACCCCTTTTCAAACCACAGAGGCTCTTGATCCAACAGGAAGCTATCACTGTTGTCAAAAGTGAAGCGTGCTGTTTACATTGGTGAAACAGCTTAGCCACTGAAAAACATTGTCTGGTCTGGACACTGCTGTGTACCTACATGGAGGAGACGGGCTGCACTTTTGACAGCAGTGACACCTTCCTGTTGGGAGTTACAGTTATAAACAAAATCCCTGATGAAGCTACTTGGTTGACAGCGAAACACTGGCTTCTAAAACTAAGTAAGTCCAGTTGCTTTAGTTTAAGTTGTTGATAATATTCCTGCATATGTCAAAATGTGCATCAATCATATGAGTTATTTCAGGAATTTGGTATTAAACTATTACATAACCCTGTTGTGGCGGATGATATCGTCGTCAATAGAGCGTGGTTGCTGACTTTCCATTACCGTAACTCCACAACCAATTGTGCTTCATGTAAATTCAAACGGAATGTCAAAGCAGAGGCATGGGGCTCTTTAAATATTTTACTGTCATTACAGTAATGTGCTTACGTTGTTCCTCGAAGATGATGAATGAGAGCGCAGGTGCCGTGGGGATTTTCCCAGTCAGTTATTGGATGCGCCAAAGAAAAAATACGGATGGATGTGTAAAATAGAGGAAGTTGTGTGAAAAAAGGCAGTAAATTCTGATCCTTCCTTTAACACGATTTTATGGTTAAAAAGTTAACTGAAATATTGTTTTAAAAAAACTTAATAATAAGTTAGAAACAGCTTCAGTTGCATTTTTCATTTTCATGCTATTTATTTATTTATTAAAGAAGGAGCTGAGCCGGAAGGCGAAGCTCTCGATTTACCGGTCAATCTACGTTCCTACCCTCACCTATGGTCATGAGCTTTGGGTAATGACCGAAAGGACAAGATCGCGGATACAAGCGGCTGAAATGGGTTTCCTCCGCAGAGTGGCCGGGCGCACCCTTAGGGATAGGGTGAGGAGCTCGGTCACACGGGAGGAGCTCGGAGTAGAGCCGCTGCTCCTACACGTTGAGAGGAACCAGCTGAGGTGGCTCGGGCATCTGCTCAGGATGCCTCCTGGACGCCTCCCTAGGGAGGTGTTCTGGGCATGTCCCACCGGGAGGAGGCCCCGGGGAAGACCCAGGACACGCTGGAGGGACTATGTCTCTCGGCTGGCCTGGGAACGCCTTGGGGTCCCACCGGAGGAGCTGGAGGACGTGTCCGGGGTGAGGGAAGTCTGGGAGTCCCTGCTTAGACTGCTGCCCCCGCGACCCGGCCCCGGATAAGCGGAAGAAAATGGATGGATGGATGGATGCTATTTATTAATGAAAATGGCTATGTGACCTAGAGTCTGAATTATTTGAATAATCACAAGTGTAGAGAAGTGGACAAGGATAAGGGGTAGGGTAGGATATTTTGAGCTCAAGCCTCAAATGTAAGACAATACAAAATAAAATTAAGCTAATGATAAGGGAACACTGCTATTAAATAGTTAAAAATCTCATAAAAGTCCCATTTAAATGTTCTAACAACTCTAATGGTAACTGAGCAATTTCTGTGTCTGGTCCCAAGTTGTGAAACATTAGAAACACACAGTCCCTAAACATGTTTAAATCATTATTATTTCTATGTACTATCACAATGAATTTTGAACCATGTTTCAAGTATTGTATTGAACTGTGAACAGGGGTAGTTGGTAGAACGTTCTCTATTTTTCTCGTTCTCTCTCTCCCTCCCTCTGTTGCTTTCACATGTCATGATACCAAGACCATATACTGAAGTTTAGAGGGCGTTTCTTAGTGAATACGTATTATTTACTTTTTCACTGCTGGATGTTGGTTTTAGATGCAGTGTTTTTAAAAGGTGGAAGTTACAAACCCTTTCTAAAAATCATTCATACTCGAAACCATATCTAAAATCCTAAATCCTAAAGTACTTTCTCAATTTGATAACCAGCTTTTGAGTATCAGATTGAATTGTGGGATACCATTCGATTCCCAGTTCTAGCTCTAATGAGTTTGAACTTTTGCCATTGTGAACTTTTGTCACAAATAATGCATTAACCATCTTTTGAGTATTGTTTTGAATTATGATTCCCAGTCGTAGTTCCACTGAGTTTTGTTCCTATTCTCCCAGGTACTTGGTGAGTCCAAAGGTTAGGTAGACAATGGGACAGGAGGCTACGCCAGGAGAGCTGAGGGACTGTAGTTCTATAGGATTGATCATGGCAGTGGGGTTTGCAATGGGGGAACTTATTTGCATTGTCGAGCTAAGCACTTTTCCGCAGTAGTTGCAAAGTTGGACCTTTAATCTTTAGACTGCATGCTAATGTGAACAGTTTGTTTAGTGAACAGGGAAACAAACTACATCCTGTGGCAGTGCTGGTCAGCAGTTGTCACAAGTTGCATAAGGACTGGGGTACAAACTGTAGCCTGCTTGTTTGGAAATATTATAACTTAAAGGGGCATTTTGGATTTGTGTCCATGTATTTGAGCAAAGTTGTTTTGTCTCAGTACAAAGGTATTGTATAATCAGGAGATATGTTGTGAGCATGCTAGTTGTTATTAGCATTACCAAGATGATAACCTCTTCTGAGTTGTGAAAAGCTCTTATAAACTCATTGTGGTGAATAAATAGAATGCTCAGAATGTATAAGTTAAGTAAGGAATACATTTGGATCACTGCAAACTATTTTACAAAGTAGGATGAAATGCCTAAACTCCGCCCACAACCGCATTTCAAATAGATCTGCTAAACTGGGCAGTGCCTGGAGGACTAAAGGGGAGAGTGAGGGAGAGTAGGAGTGAGGTCTGGGGTATAAGGAGCAGTGTAATTCATTTAAGAGGTATCAAAACTCCAAACTCCGCCCCTGCAGCCAGGTGTTTGTAATCAAAAACACATGGCTGTAATCAGGGCAGTATTTTGTGATGTCACGTAGTACTTAGAATAACAGAGGCCACTGGAGGCAGCACACATTTCAGGTTTTGACTATTTATACTAAAATTGCCGAAAAAAATAAATAAAAAAATACTAGGGGCTGTAGCCAGTACCATTAAAACACCATACACACAGTTTTGAAGCAAAACAAAGTTTGTTTAGTATTTCGTTCCACTTTAAAATAAAACTTGTTCTGGTTTCAAGTTATTTAAAGATTGTAAAAATCTATCTTCTCAAGTCTACACCTCCATAATAGCAAAAGACAAAGTTTAAATCTGTCAACTGGACAGATCAGACCTGGACGACTGAGGGATTACACAGACACACTTCCATAATGTGTCCCAGAATGTTTGTCCCTCTGAACTCTCTGTTTCTCCCTGCACTCCTCCACTCTCTAATCTCATTGACCAATCAGGCATCTTAATAGTGTCCTCTGAAGTGCTCCGTTGGGCAGGACACTCATGTCTTCTGCTCGAGTGGTCCAAATAAAACGCCCGGTCTCCTGATGGACGACTGAAACAAATGAAAATGTACACAGCCCAATCAGACCTGCTCCTAATGAAGAGGACGATTAATGCCGATGCTAATGTGCCCCAGATACACCGGAGAGGAGCTGTGGAGAAAGAGGGAAGAGACAATCGGTTGTGTTGCCATGACATGACAAGACTGTACAATCGCTCTAGTTTAAACTGAGCTGGAGTACAGGCCAGACTTTCATGGTGGAATTTGCTGTTTATCTGTCAGATTGCAGATTCGTTGACTTGATTTATGATTAATAAATGGTAATTACCTGGACTATGGTCATGGAACAAAAACTGGCACAAATTTCAACAACTTCACAAAGTGGTGCCATTGATCAACCCTAAAAATATGATTGTTGTCAGTTAAAAGGACTTTAAGCCATAAGATTAGTGTGGGTTTGTGGAGCCAATCTCAAACAAATAATTCACTCTTTCAGCATTTGTAGATCATATGTTTGGATGCTTCTTTCTCAAACACCTATGCCACAATTTAGCTTTCAGAGTACTACCAGATCTAAACCAGGTCTAAATAATACATTACTAACTATTCCAGGCTTGAACTAAGACTGATCAAGATCTAAAATAGAACTACATGACAACAGTACAACAATATTATCTGAAAGCAACACACGAGGCTTCCAGGTTTTAGATAAGTAAAGACTACTGCATAAAGACAGTTATAAACAGAATAGAACAAAAGAACTTCAGGTATTGGGTTTTAGTTAAAAAGTAAAAAAAAAAAACAAAAAAAAACACAGTGGGACATTTCCTGTATTACCACTGGAAGAACCCAATCCAAATTTTCAAGGTCAAATGGATTCTGTTCTGTCTCTGTTATATAGGTCCTTTAAGACTGAACCCATACATACATTTAATCTCATACATGCTTTTAAAATACCATAATTCCACAATTTCCCTTACTTCCATGGCTTTGTCTTGACCTGGTTTCCTCCACCTCCTGCCTCCATCCACCTGAATAGCGCTGATTGAACCACTCCATATGTTTGTAACCACTTATTATCATATTCTTTTTTCCTGCCATTTTTATCGCTGCATATTAACCTGATATGTGGTCATTGAATACTCCTAATCACCAGACCTTTTCAGAGCGACTCAAAGTGCTCCACTCGGATGGATGGTGGCATTTGGGCTAGCGCGTGTGTACTCAGCGCTACCTAAGTGGGCGGGTAGACGGATTGTGAACATCTCCTCAAATGGTTTTCAGAATAAAAAAGTGGCGGAGATTTCAAGCCTAAAGGTCATCGTCGGAGCGGCTCAAACGGACCGTGAAATGAGATCAATTTGGAGCTTTTGCTAAGTGATTTGGCCAATTTGTGCAGTGTTAGCTTTGCCTCTGCTGTACGGGCTGGCAGTGCTCTTCTGTGACAGGATTGGCCTGGTTCCCACACTTGTTTTTTTGCTCCTGTCTCTATCTCTTTCTCTCTGTGTCTCTTTCTAATTCCCTCTCTCTCGTTTCTTGCTCTCAATCCGACTTTCCGCCACACCTGGTCTTTGTCTCCTTACCTTTTCTCACTCTCTCTATTACTCTCTCCCTCCCTCATTCTGCTTCCTTCCTTTTGCAACTCTCTGCCTCTCACTCACTATTTGTCTCTCTCCCTCTCTCCCCCTCTTCTCTTCCCCTTCCTGTCTTTCTCTCTCTCCTTCCTTCTCTCTCTTTTCCTCCTACGTTCCCATATCTCTCTCCATCTCTCCTTTTCTGTCTTTCTCTCCCCTCCTTCTGCATCACTCCTCCTCTCTTCCTCTCTGCCCCTCTTTCTCTTCGTCTCTCTCTTTTGCTGTCTTTCTCTCCTTCTCTCTCCTTCACTCCTTCATTCTCTCTTCTTTGGTCCTTTCTCTCTCTCTGCCTCTCCCCTCCCTTCTCCCTCTCTACCATTCTCCCTCACTATCTCTCTCCATCTCTTTCTCTTCCCTTATTTCCCTTCCTGTCTTTTTCGCTCTCCATCCTTCTCCATCTCTTCCTCCCACTCTCATATCTCTCTCTTGCTTTCCTTTTCTGTCTTTCTCTCTCTCTCCCATCCTCCTTCTCCCTTACTCCTTCTCCCTGTTTCCCCCTCTCTCCCTTCCTCCTTCTCTCCCTCACTCTTTCTCTCTCTCTCTCTCTCTGTGTCTTATCTTCAGCAGACGGTTGGTTTCAAACGAGCCGTGAGCATTTCTCCTGTGTGGACATCCACCAGGCAGCTCTTTCACCTTCTACTATTTAACATGAATATTTTAAATAACTACATGACATGACATAATTTCTAATGTTAATGAAGAAGCATCTGTAAATAAAAGTGTTATTACAAAATTACATGCTACAATTAGATGTACATGATATATGATGATGTCATTGGTAAAATCCACGAAACAGTGAGACCACGAAGGGTGAACCGCGATATAGTGAGGGAACACTGTATATGATGATGGAAATGTTGATGATGTCAATAATGTTTATGATCTCGATGATGACATGGATTATGATGATGTCGATAATGATGATGATGATGATGATATCTATGATGATGGTGATGTTGATTGTATATGATGATGGAAGTGATGATGTTGATGATGGCTATGATGAATTCAATGGCAATGTCGATGATGAATATCTATGATGATGATGATGTCAGTGATATTCACCTCATTCTGGAAGTTGTCTTGGACGCTGCTATTGTCGTTTGGATCGTATTCTAAGGCAAATGAACCTACTTTGTATCATATTTCCGCAGAACTTTTCCCAAATTATCCATTGAACTGAATAGGATTCTCACTTAACCGGATGTGCGATGACAAAGAAAGCAGTTTGGTCTCATTTACAGGTATTGGGAATGTACTTTTGTATCTTTGAGTGTGAGCTTCTGCTGTGATCAAGGCTATTATTGTATTGTATTTTATGTTTACTATATGTCTGACACTGCTGGGACAATAATAAAGTTGAAAGGAAACAGATAGATGACCAGATTGTTCCACCACAAAGTTGTAGATCTGAGATTCATTAGTGTCAACTGCAGATACTCATAGGTGGGGCTGTCAGCATGGTCTGACAGAGCGGCAGTGTTTTGTGATGATGATGAATTATTTTTGTTAAGTGGTTTAAGATCAATATTAATTTTGACATTTCATCAAAATAATGATCCATGCAGTTTATTTATAGCATACAAAAGCACAATATCTTTTTAGCAAAGCCAAAAATACATGAAATACGTTTGAGTTGAAATTCTGAGAAAACTCCAGCCTGTTCTTGTATTCTTGTGAGGACTACTTTCTTGTAAATGCGTGTGGTGGATGCAGACAGGGCCTGTGCAGTGTTTATCGTGTCTCCTGTGTTTACATTGGCTGTGAGTGGAGCAGAGCTGTGGGCAGAAGGACTGTGAGCTCACACTGACCTGTGATGTCAAGAGAGAGTCCACACTGTGACTGTACACCACCATATTACACACTGCAGAGAGAAGGTGGAGACATGGGGGAATGCACTGCAAAAACAACCCATAGATTCAGTCTCTTAAATTATTACAGTATGTAACTGTGTGGTGTTCACCCATCGTTCACCCTCTTATGCATTTGGCTGTTTAAAATCTATGCCGCCCCTGTATCATTAATTAAACTTTTAAATCACAACATTGATTTTAAAGAGCTTACCATAACCATCTTAGGCTTAATAAGTCCATAGACTTTCTGTTCAAAGTTGCATAGCAGTTTTGTCTCGCCTCATCACAACTAAGCACTATGATGACGACCCCCACTATGGACAAACGCGATTCACTGGAGAAAGCAGCAGCATTGGATAACTCTGTATTTTGTATATAGACTGATATCAGCCTGGTCCAAACACCCTCCATCTCCTCCAGCCTGGCCAAACATGATCATGCATTTGGATTAGTTTTTTTCAGTGACACATGTGAAACAAAGGAGCTCATTGGTCACCTATTTACAAATAAAATCAAATTTATCTCACCTCACATTAACATGATGGAGTGCTTTACTCTGATTGATTGATTCTGCATAAAAACGCTATGTTTTTCAGCGCTACTGCGGTATTCTTCCCTAGATTCACTGGTGACCGGACTCACATCTTGTAAAGTATTGAAGAAGTGTGTATTCAGGTCCTCAGGAAAGCAGATTTGTTTTTGTATTATCCATTCATTAATCTATCCATTTATTTTGCTAAATTGCTGGGCTAAGCTGTTGAACCCTTCCCCTGTAAAATTGAATTAATAACAGTGATTACAACTATGATCTTTCTCAGGTTGATTTTGGCACTAGGCCCATTGTGGTAATTGTTTGAAATAATTGTGTCCTCCAGCTCAGTTTAAACTATAGATCACGTGATGAGCGAATGAGCGATAACTGAAAAAAAAAAAAAAATAAATAAATATATATATATATATATATATATATATATATATATATATATATATATATCTTTTTGTGGTGCACACAGGTTCATACCTCCACCGTGTCATATTTGGTCTATGTTACCTAAGCTGTTGAAGCCTGTTTGTGAGCACGATAATGGACATATTTATAGCCTGTGTAAAAGCTGCATGTTCACACCACCAGTCACTTTAGGATCTCTTCTTGTATTTCTGCCCAGATTTTATTCTGCAGGGCTCACCTTACATTGACAAGCCCTACGTGCCCTCCCATATCTAATGCAATCTCCTATTGCCACATGGTAGACTTTAGGTGTAAGAGCTGACAAGCCAAGCCAGATTATCTGATTCTTCCTCTCTGAGTGGCTATTTGCCTTGAGAATTAAAACACAAAATGTAAACATAAAATAATTTTACGTGTCCAGGTGGCAATAGCCCAGTCAGTAGAGTATGGGCAGTTTGAATCCTGCCCCTGACACATTGGGAGAGTGGTCAGATCTACTGTCCCACATGTTGGTGGTTTGGTCCCAGGTCCTACTTAAACACAGAAATAGCCCCACATCTGTACAACGCAGCACCATCACCAAACAACCATCAAATCATTTGTTTAATTCTTTGCACAATGTTGAATACATTGTAATTTCTTTAGCATGTGATCAGCTTTCAAAACTTTATGAGTGAAAAAAGTAATAAAAAAAAAAAAAAAAAAAAAAAAAAAAAAAAAAAGTTTAAGTGATAAAAACTATTTGTTGAGTATTACTTCTAAAATTGTCAGTTTTTCGGAAAATTGGGTTCAAACAGAGCCTGGGTGAGACTGCAAGATTTACTCAGAAATGCATGGATGACAGAATTAACCACTTCAGGCATATTTTTGAACAATGTTATATCAGATAGAAAGCTCCAAAATCGTATATTACACCGTCTTTAATTTACATTTTGTTCTTTTATAGGCATCTGTAGTCCCTCCTTGTTCATCTTTGCTTTCAGGAAATGAGGCAGTGATAAGTGTACATCAGGGCGCTGTCTCCCATGGGTGCAGCTGTCAGAATTCAACCTTAATGTGAGGAGGGCTGGGGGGATCAGGCTAATGTCCCTGTCTATCAGAACACAGCTAACAGCTATATGAAGGGAGGTGAGAGGGTCCTGTTTGATGAGATGACACCCAAATGGACTTAACCTACGGAAATGTCACCAGACGAGAAATACTGGATAGTCTTTAGTCTGCTGTCTGTTAAAACTGACTATATAATGGACTCACTGGCTTTGAAATGTTTGCTGAAGATAAAATGGGTTATAGCAAAAGTGGACATGTATGCTTTTGTGATTTTCTAAAGTGGAACTAAACACTGAATCCACTTTTTTTGCTACTAAACTGTGTATATGGTGTTTGAATAGGATTATCTACTGTTCTAAGTATTTTTATTATTATTATTTTTTAGCTATTTTAGTTCAAATGCAGTAAATTTGCAGCTTTGTAGTCAAAAAACACCTACATTTAAGTGTGTGCTGCCTTCAGTGGCCTCTGTAATTTCAAGTAGCTGGTGACATTACAAAAGACTGCAGTTTCTGATTGCATATACCTGGCTGCAGGGGCAGAGTTTGATGTGTGGATACCTGTTAGATCAATCACACTGTTCTTTATACCTCTAGACCCTGACCCTTCTCTATGCTCACTCTTCCCTTTAGTCTAGATTGCCTAGTTTAGCAGCTCTATTTGAAATGGTTGCGGGCAGAGTTTAGGTGTTTATTCCCATATTGTGTGTTTAGGCTCTATATTTAGAATTCTGACCGCGAGTATCATAATAACCAAAGAGCCAATCGGGAACGAAGGTGTGTAAGGTAACGCCCCTACATGCCTGTACTGCTGGTTTAGCAGTGTGGACATGTAGGGGCTAACGCTAGTGGTAGTGACCTTGGGAAAGAAGGCAGCTGATTGTTCTCTTATTAATGTTCATATCTTTAGTTACAGACACAATAAAAAATAAAAACACTAGAATCACGTAGAGTGGGTCAATACGTCCATTATAAGACCAAAATGACGAGTCTGACAACAGCATTTTTGGATAGAGTGGCGACAGTTTTCTAATGTAAAGTGAATTGGAGCCAGAGTCAATGGAGCCATTAGCGCAGCCCCTGATCACTCCCTATTTGGAACATCGCAGCTAGAAGGTCAGCTCTATCCATTTATAGATACAGTCTATGCTTAAGAGTTACTGCAATTTGGAAAGCTCCTTTTTCAATAGGCTGCTTTTTAATAACATATATTGTTAGATCTCAGAAGGTAAGCAGCATTGGCCTGGTACTTGGATGGGAGATTGCGTGGAATACCAGGCCCCACAGTGGGCAACAACACCAGCAACTCTAGAGGAACCTTTGTGTCCTTAGGAAAGACACTTTACCTACATTACCTAGTATGAAATTGGTGAGTGTTACAGGTGGTTGGAAGGGCCGATGGTGCAGATTGGCAGCCTCATTTCAGTCAGTTTGCCTCAGTGACTGTGGCTACAATAATAACTTACCACAACTGAGTGTGGAGTACATAATACACTGCAAAGCGCTTTGGGTGTCCTGAGATGGTTACAAGGAACCACTCACCCATTCAAACACCAGTGCATACAGATACTGAGGGTGAGCATTGTACTTCAAAAATTGTTATCGTGACAGACCTAAAGCCAGCCTGTGTGTTAGGGGATCTGACCGCTCAACCAATGATATGTCGTGAGCGGGATTCGAACCGCCAACCTTCGTATCAGGGGACAAACACTATAATTATTACCATTTGTGTAATTTGATTTTGATTGATTGATATTTTCTGTCCATAGAGTCTTTTTTCTTTATTTTCTTTCTTTCTTTATTTATTTTTTTTACCACTGAACATAATGACATAACGCTGAATTGTTAAAGCTTTTGAACGCTATTGATTCAACAACGCTTGAGTACAGAAAACAGCCGGCGTGCAGATTATCATACTGAGCTGTATTACAAACACCATATGTAGCGCTAATACATTCCACTGCATTTGTCACCGGATGCCAAAATTGGCTGCACTTTCAAACCGCCGCGGTTATAATACATACCATGCAATCAGCCCCATGACCCACTCTGTCCAATCAGTCATGCCTACTTGTACGTCTCTCCGCTAAATTGCAGCTCTTTTGACGATCAAAAACACAGATTCCATTTCAAATACTTCACATAGAAAAGCATTGGGAGAGCCATCCACAACGGAACCCTCATCGTAAAGCACTCAGGTAGATGTAGGAGCACTCCACATCAGTATAGCTGTATGATGAGGGGGCAGAAATGGTGTAAGGGACAAATGGGGATACTAGGGAGGGTTGGCGAGTTGTTCTGGGGGCAGTCAATTAACCTATTTGTCTTAAGGTGGGACTACACTACAAACTCTGCCGACAAAGGCATTTCAAATATAGCCGGAAGGACTAAGAAGAGGACTAAAGAACACGGGGTGTTGAGGGGCGGGGTCTGGAGGTATAGGGAATAGTGTGATTGGTCTAACAGGTATCCACACTTCAAACTGTGCCATTGCAGCCAGGTGTTGGTAATAAGAAACATCTGGCTGAAAAGAGGCCAGTCCTGCTTGATGTCACCAACTACCAGAACTAGCACAGGCCACAAAAGGCGGCACAAACTTAGATTTGAATTTATCTAGTTTCCAGTAAAGTTGCCCAAAAATGACTAGGAACAGTAGACGCACTATTAAAACACCGTACACACAGTTTAGTTGCAAAAAAATAGTAGATTCAGTGCTTAGTTCCACTTTAAATAAGGTACTATACAATCACAACTGAACCTCGGTTGCCAGTGCCTTAACCTGTAGATAGAGAACACGTACACATTTTTCTTATTCTCAGTACATGGACAGATCATGGCTCAGAACCTCCAGAATTCACTCACTGAGCTGTAAAAGCGGCATTAGCACTGATTCCTGATTGTCTGCAGGTTCTGGGGTTTGGGTAGTGATCAGAGAGGTTCCTTTTAGATTTAAACTTATTGGTTTTCAGCATTGAAACTGGCAACACAAACACAAAAGTATACATCTTGCATTTATTTCATCCTGGGCTGAAAAATGCATTGAAAAACATGCTCTTACTATGAGCATGCTTGCTTCTCCATAGAACTGACCTGTATCTTGACCTGGTTTCATCCCCATGAAGAGAGATAAGTGTAATGCCTAACAGTGGAACATCCAAGGCAACCACATCTAAGTGCACTGTTTGCATGCTAATGTTTAATCATTTAAATGTTGGCGCAGTTGCAATACTTGATTAAATCCTTCAATTCCAATCCTAATATTTAAAAAAAGAAACAGTCTAAAAAAGTGTGCATATGTGCATATGGCAGGTACAATGTCACTAAAACAAAGTTAACATTATAGACTAACACCTTTAATTGGTGAAATTATGGTTTAAACTCGTATTCCTTGTTCATAAATTGTGCATTTTGGAATTTTCTGTGTTGATGACATAGGTAGAAGAATTCTGTTTTAAAACTCACACTACATCCTGCATTTGTATACTTTTCTTCTCAACTTTGATCCACAAACTGCCACTTAACAGATGTAAAACAGTGATAAATATTGACCACAGGTACTATCCCACCAAACCAAGTCATCATTAGAAAAACATGAAAATCATATGCACTTTGGTTCGTTATTTCACAACAAGCATTACATTTTCTCAATACCAACCTTGCATTCTGAATACAAATCTCATTGCTTATTGCTGTGTTGTTGCAATGCAGTTTCCCTCATTAAGGCTCTCTTTATGTAAATACAAGTCAATCTAACTCACTTCTTATCATTCTCTCTAAGCTAATGTGCCTTGTGCTCACAGCCGGAGCGGGTTAAGCATGTGTTTGCGGTCATTACTGTAGAACCAGTCTCTCCTTCCTCTTCCTCTCCTTGTACTCCTTCCTCTCGTTTCCACCCTGCTCTACAAGGTCTCAAATGTCATGGGTGAGCACTGTGAAATTGCAATTAAAGAGCATAATAAATAAAGGAGGAGAGAAACGGACGAATGGACAGACATGCGGCAATTAAGATTTTATGATCAATTAGGACGACCCGCAGTGAATTAAAGAAACTAGTTTAGAATGCAAAAGAGAGTAAGCAAAGTGGAGAAGCTCTCGGTAAGGTTTTAAAGAGGGGTTATTATACAAAATCGACTTTTTGGAGTTTTCTACCATGTAATAATGTTCCCTCATAAAAACAAGCCTGAAGAGGTTTTATATGTCATCCATGCAAGTTTAAGTCATCTAGTGATCTGCACAATCATTTTCCATAAATAATACAAAAGCAGAGCACAAAACAATACTCTGCAACTTCACAAACCTGATGCATTGTGCAGAAGTATCATTGGCAGGATGCATTGGAGTTGCGTTTTGGTTGTTTTGACAAATCCTTGTTTTGTTAGTGTGCTCGTTCTAAGCCTCATAAAAACATGCAATTTAAAATTCCCAAATTAGTGACATCACATGTAAAAGTTTGGAAGGGTTTTTAGGTCTACAAATCAAAATCTGAGCATTTCTGCCATCAAATTGTGTTCATTATAACTATGTTTCTGTTAGCATGTCGGAAAAAAAGTTGCTAATCTTAGTTCTTGAGTGTTAATTAAAAAGTAATTCCCCCTACTGCCAGTAGATGACGTCCTAACCCAGGGGTAGGTAAGTGTAATGGCAGAGTCGTTGGCCCCTCTCTGAGAAGACCTCACTGCAGTTACATTTTGTTCCTGCCAGACTATCCCTTGTGCCATTGATGATATATAGTTCAAATGCAGCTAACACCATCTGAAACTTTAACTGAATACCTTAATGCATTTTAGAGCACTCGATGACCTTGCTACAGCATATGTAATTAGTTTGAACACAGCAACCTACTTAAACGTACTAAATGATTACTGTTTGACACGATACACACGGCTATTATGTATGATTTATGCATAAGAGTCCAACAAACCATCACTAAATAATGACATCGCTAATGGCACAGAGACCAGGGATGGTTGGTTGTAACACTTTTTGTTCACTTTGTTTGGAATGACGGCTCTCAAACTTTTACACTAAATATCTACACTTGTCGGCTACAAAGCCCACCTGCTGCTGTGAGCCAGAGCTGGCCTGTGGCAGTTTAGGAAAATGATAAGGTCACACGATGATGAGAGGGGGTCCAGCCGCTCCCCCGAGCGCCGTGTTCGATGACATAATGCACCTGAATGCACAGTGCCAAATCAAAGAAACAGTTTGAGGTCTGAAATAGTGTTTTACATCCACTAAACTTTCAGTCTTTATTTTCACTAACCCGTCTTATTCACAGAGTTACAAACACAAACAGCTGATAAGTTAATGTGTCTATAGATTCAGTTTCAATTCACATTTCATTGAATTTTTCTAGAAGTAACATAAAACATGAGGCCAGGAGTCTGGATAAACATTTTAGGCTTCAAACTGCATGGACTGATGTCTGGACCTCTGTCAACAGTCCAGTGTGAGGCTGCAGCTCACCAACAGGGGGCGATCAGTGCACTGGAGCAGGGGCAAAGCCAGGGAGGAAGCAGAGGTTCTGGGGCCTCACTGGGAACCACTGACACAATATAAGGATTCAAGTGACATGCAGGATAGGTAGACTACAAATCAGATTAACCCTACTGTTCCACAAGAGTTCTTAAAATAAGTAAAAACTGATGTAAAACTGTGATAAATATTTACCAGTGGTACTATCCCACCAAACCAAGTCATAATTGGAAAAACATGAAAATCTGTCCTATGTACTTTAAACACTTCCGCTCTTCCTGGCCTGGCTCCCCTCTCCTGCTCCGCCCCCTCCTCCCTCCTCCTCTGCCCTACTCCCCCCTGCACTCATAAGGCTCCAGTTGGCGTGGGAAAGGTTTAGCAGGTCCACGGGCCAGATTTAAAGTAGCTACAAAGTTCCCCACGGTGTCTTTATCTGGGCTTTTCTCATGAAGGCTCACTGGAACCGCTGGAGGATCAGGAAGGAGGTAGAAGTAGCCTAACAATGGGTAGGAAATGGCAGATTGGAGAGGATGAGGATGAATTAAATTATTTGAATGAAAATGGCTTGAATTCAGAATTTGAATCTTGATGTGATAAATTTTAACAATTTCTTCACTTCAAGGAATTAAAGCTGCTGGTGCATA
Source organism: Periophthalmus magnuspinnatus (assembly GCF_009829125.3). Lineage (NCBI taxonomy): Eukaryota > Metazoa > Chordata > Actinopteri > Gobiiformes > Gobiidae > Periophthalmus > Periophthalmus magnuspinnatus. The sequence continues at coordinate 28,811,990 of NC_047144.1, read as the reverse complement.
ATGAAAAGGTGAAAAAAACAATACAACTACATAGCAAAAGACATAAAGATCAGCTATTGAAATTGAAAGTAAGAGTAACGTATAGGCTTCAACTTATTCTGTTTTAACTTTAAGAAAATAAACATTAAGAATTTATTTAATGCTGTTTGATCAAATAAACAACTTTTAATGGATAAGACTAGTCATTATTGAAATGCCTTTTCATTTAATACACATGTCGTGTAAAAGTTTAATAAGTGTGTAGTATAGAGTTTAATAAGTGTGTAGTATAGAGTTTAATAAGTGTGTAGTAGAGTTTAATAAGTGTGTAGTATAGAGTTTAATAAGTGTGTAGTATAGAGTTTAATAAGTGTGTAGTATAGAGTTTAATAAGTGTGTAGTATAGAGTTTAATAAGTGTGTAGGCATAGAGTTTAATAAGTGTGTAGGCATAGAGTTTAATAAGTGTGTAGTATAGAGTTTAATAAGTGTGTAGTATAGAGTTTAATAAGTGTGTAGGCATAGAGTTTAATAAGTGTGTAGGCATAGAGTTTAATAAGTGTGTAGTATAGAGTTTAATAAGTGTGTAGTATAGCGTTTAATAAGTGTGTAGTATAGAGTTTAATAAGTGTGTAGTATAGAGTTTAATAAGTGTGTAGTATAGAGTTTAATAAGTGTGTAGTATAGAGTTTAATACGTGTGTAGGCATAGAGTTTAATAAGTGTGTAGTATAGAGTTTAATAAGTGTGTAGTATAGAGTTTAATAAGTGTGTAGTATAGAGTTTAATACGTGTGTAGGCATAGAGTTTAATACGTGTGTAGGCATAGAGTTTAATTAAAGCCGCAAGCGGCGATGATGGCCCTCGCCCCCCGCGCGACCGCCCCCCCACGCGACCGCCCGGGGCCGGCCACCGCCTTCACGCACCATTTTCCCCGCCTGGCCACCCCACGGCCGCAACCCGCCCCCCTTCACACAGTTTCTATATAAATATGTGTGACCCACACATTATAATGGAGGTCCACAGCATTGAACTGGCAACCTCGTGCACAATACAGGTATGGTGTAATGGACTTTTTTGCCTCTTTTGAGGTCCACAATGATCTCACCAACTTTCATGCCAATCGGACAAAGTTGAGTTTTTTACCTGTACAGTAGGTGGCGCTATGGAGGTCACTGGCCACATGTTTATTATGTTTCTCTATTCACAGTTTTAATCCGCATCAGTGATTAGAATTTGAGCTTTTTAGGCTGATCCATGTGTCTTTGCGCCCCTGGTGGCCAAGTGTGAAAAATGACCTATGCCTGTAATATTATTTTTTGGTCCACGTCATACCCCCAATTTATTCCCCGAATTTCGTAGGAATCCGATAATGTTTTTGTTTCACCCCTATGGTAGGGGGCGCTATAGTGTTCATTTTGATTAAAATTAATATTGCATTCCATTAATGCCCCAATCACACATATGTGATGTGAATGTGAGCTCTGTAGGGCAATGCCTGTGGTCGTGAGAGGACATCGAAAAAACAGGAAACGAAGGCGTATTTCGGTGGCGGCGTACGGGCGAACCGTGTGGAATTCGGAGAAAACGTGGATAACTTCTGAAAACCCATGTGTCTGGATGTGGCATGTGAAATCTGAGCTCATTTGGACCAAAAACCTGAGACTAGTAGCGTTTTGAAAACACGCTGCGAATGAAGTGGCGAATTTTTGATCCAAAATGGCCGACTTCCTGTCTGTCATAGAGCAGTGCTTCAATTCATATTTATGCTTGTCCCCCCATCCTCTGTCACTGTTCTGATTTTTGTGTGTGTTTTCCAAAATAAACCAGGCTCCTCTCCCATAGGGGTGAATTTTTAGGTGGCGCTGTCGAGTCAGGGGGCATGGGACATTTTCCCGACACCAATTTTATGAAATTTTTCGCCGAGCCGGTCGATTCTATACCCCCATGTGAGACTTTTCGTGCATGTTCAGGGGGTGAAAAATGCGATTGTTTTGGCGGAAAAACGAAGAACAATGTTAATATGCAGTGTGGCCCTGAGCTGTGTGGCCCTGACTCTATATGAGAGGGGTCTGTGGCTTTGCACCAGCAACCACGTACATAATACAGGTATGGTGTAATGGACTTTTTTGACCCTTTTAATGCCCACAATTATCTCCCCAAGTTTCATGCCAATCGGACAAAGTTGTGTATTTTACCAATACTGTAGGGGGCGCTATAGTGTTCATTTAGATAACAATTAATAGTGCATTCTATTAATACCCTCACATCACACGTGTGATGTGAATTTGAGCTGTGTAGACCAATGCATGTGCGTGTCAGAAATTTTTTAATGATTTTTTTTTTAGTATTTGCGCCCCTGGTGGCCAACCGTGGAAAATGACTCATGGCCATAATGTAATTTTTTGTTTCTTCTGATGCCACTGATTTATTCCCCGAATTTCGTAGGAATCCGATAATATTGGCGTTTCACCCCTATGATAGGGGGCGCTATAGTGTTCATTTTTATTACAATTAATAATCCATTTTATTCATACCCTCATTTCACACGTGTGATGTGAATTTGAGCTGTGTAGACCAATGCATGTGCGTGTCAGACATTTTTAAATGATTTTTTTTGGAGTCTTTGCGCCCCTGGTGGCCAAGTGTGAAAAATGACCTATGCCCGTAATATAATTTTTTGGTCCACGTCATGCCCCCAATTTATTCCCCAAATTTCGTAGGAATCCGATAATGTTTGCGTTTCACCCCTATGGTAGGGGGCGCTATAGTGTTCATTTTGATTAAAATTAATATTACATTCCATTCATGCCCCAATCTCGCATATGTGATGTGAATGTGAGCTCTGTAGGGCAATGCCTGTGGTCGTGAGAGGACATCGAAAAAACAGGAAACGAAGGCGTATTTCGGTGGCGGCGTACGGGCGAACCGTGTGGAATTCGGAGAAAACGTGGATAACTTTTGAAAACCCATGTGTCTGGATGTGGCATGTGAAATCTGAGCTCATTTGGACCAAAAACCTGAGACTAGTAGGGTTTTGAAAATACACAACGAAAAATTTGGCGAATTTTCGATTCAATATAGCCGACTTCCTGTCCATCCTAGGGCCGCACTATGATTGGCTTTTTTGCTTGTCTCCATGAGCTCTATCACTGGTGTGAATTTAGTCGAGCTAGGGTGAAAAATGCGTGTCGGCTCCCAATTCATTTTAAAATTTTGAATTTTCTAGGTGGCGCTGTCGAGCCATTGTGTGTGGGTCATTTTCGTGATGCATATTTTCTTGAATTTTTTGCCAAGCCGGTCGATTTGATACCCCCATGTGAGACTTTTCGTTGACGTTCAGGGGGTGAAAATTGCGATCCCAGGGGGAGAAAAAAAATAATAATAAGAAGAAGAAACCCAGGAAGAACAATGCCCCTCGCCATCACTTCGTGAGTGGCGAGGCCAATAAGTGTGTAGTATAGAGTTTAATAAGTGTGTAGTATAGAGTTTAATAAGTGTGTAGTATAGAGTTTAATACGTGTTTAGGCATAGAGTTTAATAAGTGTGTAGTATAGAGTTTAATAAGTGTGTAGTATAGAGTTTAATAAGTGTGTAGTATAGAGTTTAATACGTGTGTAGGCATAGAGTTTAATAAGTGTGTAGTATAGAGTTTAATAAGTGTGTAGTATAGAGTTTAATAAGTGTGTAGTATAGAGTTTAATACGTGTGTAGGCATAGAGTTTAATAAGTGTGTAGTATAGAGTTTAATAAGTGTGTAGTATAGAGTTTAATAAGTGTGTAGTATAGAGTTTAATAAGTGTGTAGTATAGAGTTTAATACGAGTGTAGTATAGAGTATGATTTGTATATCCAGGTAAAAGTAGCACACCAAGTTATTTCTTTTACCCCCTTAGGTCCATCCTTAGGTCCATCCTTAGGTCCATCCTTAGGTCCATCCTTAGGTCCATCCTTAGGTCCATCCTTAGGTCCATCCTTAGGTCCATCCTTAGGTCCATCCTTAGGTCCATCCTTAGGTCCATCCTTAGGTCCATCCTTAGGTCCATCCTTAGGTCCACTGGTGCACTTAACTCAAATCATTCGTCTGGAGCTCTACATACGTTCACTCACACAATCATACACACAGCTCTTATAAACTCAGCACAGTAACTTTAAACCACTGTAAACCATTTAAAATGAACCAGTTCTGTGTTTCATATTTAATACATCAAAATCAGGTTCAACACCTTTAATATTTCATGGAGATGAGCAGAGAGAAATTTCATACAGTGCTGTTGGAGCCAGGTTATATTTATCTGAGAAAACTTTAATTTCATATGCTATTCATTTATGGGCTCAAATATATGATGCCATGCTCATTCCTCCACTTCCCTGAAATCAGGTTTATCTGGCAACCTGTCGAGGCAGGGGGTGTTAGTATGGTCAGTGAGGAAGAGAGAAACTACTTAAACTCCTATATAAAAGTCAACCACAGAAAATATTTGTTCTTTAAAAATAAATGGATAAAGGAAAATACTGGATCTCGTGAGTGCTTATTTTTTAGAATGTGAGTTGCAAACTTCCTCTAAGCAAAAGGGCACAAGTGGCTGAGTGGTTAAAGCATCGATTCCTGCTTGGACCAAGTTCTGACATTGTGTCCTTAGGCAAGATACACCCACATTGCCTAATACAAAAATGGTGTGTGTTGTCTCGTTCCCTATGGAGCGCTGCAGGTTGAAAGCACATGGACAGATCAGAGATGTGGGACTGGTAAACACAGGATCTCTGTGAAGCATTTTTCAAATTTGCTGTGACACTCTCTGTGTGTGGCATTTATGGATAGTTCCTCTGAAAAACATCAACATAAGTAACACATAAGTAATCTCTGAGCTTTGTCTGCCAAGGCCGACCACTCTGCTAATGGAGAGACGCATATATATATATATATATATATATATATATATATATATATATATATATATATATCACAGGTAAAAATCCGGAGGTCTCCTGCAATGTTTTTAGGTCCATACATCAACAAGTCCCTACTGCCAGTGTCATAACCTCAGTTCCCAGTACTGGAGCACACTTGTAGAAACATTGTCTTCATTGTCAGAGGATGGCCATTATTTGAAGTTCTAAAACACAAGATGCCAAAGCAAAGGCTCAAGAGCAAGGCCAATAGCAATAAGTAACAAGTAAGTGCATCAAATTTGTCATATTTTTTCTTTAATAGTAACTGTAAATTTTACTATTGTGTCTCTATTCATCTAGTGTGTCCAGCATATACACCAATCAAGACTGACAAGGTTTGAGAATAATTAAAGTTGCTGATATTTTTTAACCCTACAAGTATGACTCAAAGTCTAAATTTATCAAATAACTCAGAACATTGCAAATAAGTACAGAACAATGTGCAAAAGTGGGGGTAAGTGAAAACAGGTATTTTCTGAGCTCTCAAGCCTCAAACACAGCATCATAAAGGATTACTAAATCAGGCATATCGGGCATGTAGTGATGAAAATGCAGCTTTAACTAAACAAATGATGACAGCACTGCTATAGTAAAAGCTAATTTAAAGAAGCCATTGTGCTTGTGAAGCTGTATATTGTTATAATATGTGACACCTGAGGATCATTATCTTATAATTTGGACACTTGAAATCACAATATTCATCTAAAATGACTTAAAGACATAAGTCCACTAACTTCCACGTTACAAAATTGTGGTGCCCAATAGGAGCTCGTCATAAAACACAACAAACAGCTGTCAGCCCAATTGATAACTGTACATCACACTGGCGCAGTGACACTCAAACTGGCCACTAGTGGTCTGCAGACAAAGAGAAAACTTTCCCTTTAAAGACACGTGCACATAACAAGAAAACTACTGCAGGCAGCTTGCATTGGCAGCTTTGTGTGTGTCCGGACACAAAGAAGTGTTGTATGGCAGAGTACGGGGTAGGTGTACAGCGGAGACCTCGCGCTCACAGCAGCACGGTGCGCACACACAGGGATGTTTGGCAGAACAGGGAGACTGTCACGGACGTGCAAGGACGCGTAGGTCAAGGAGAGAGGATCAGCAGGAGGAGACAGGTGAGGAGTCATGGTGTCTCGTACCTCTCTTAGCTTTGTTTCTTTGCATAAATAAAAATACTTCCCTGTTTTAGTTGGCCAAGTTGGGCAGAAAGAGATGACTTAGTCAGTGTTTATATATATATATATATATATATATATATATATATATATATATATATATATATATACTTTTATATATAAGTATATATATATATATATATATATATATATATATATATATATATATATATATATATATATATATATATATATATATATATATATATATATATATACTTTTATATATAAGTATATATATATATATATATATATATACTTTTTTTTTTTTTTTATTCTTACCAAAATGACTTTGCAATGCTATGCATCAAATCCTATGTGTATCACCAATTAAAAATTGGAGAAGGAAATAAGTAGAGAGCAGTGGGCATATGCCAGTGACAGTGAAAACGGGAGCTGATTGGCAAAATGGCATCTTGAAAATAAGCGATTAAAGATTGCTCAAACATGCGTGAATCACTCCAAAAATAACTTTGAGTGAGTACATGCTGAGGAGAAACAACTCTATCAGTCTATAACCACTCTAAAAAGTTGATTTTTTAGAACTGGTCCGCTTTAAGTAAATTTTTCATATGTTTCCTATGAGGTCTACACCATTCCCAGCCAACATAAAACAGGGACAACGTATTATGTCTTCCTCATTAAAAAGTAAACTTAAGAGAATAGTGTAATACCGGTGCTATGCCAACATCAATAGTACTTAGACCTTAACCGCTATGATAATTACCGTGGACACCTCAATTCCAGTAACTAAATGAGCCATAAATGTCTCTCCAATATGTCAGCTACAACTTCCTCGCTGATTACCCCCACTGGCCCAGAGGAGGTAAAGAGTGCAGATAAAAAAAGAAAAAAAAAACATAGTGAGGTGTACAGCATTCTGCAGTGCCAGGCATTTTGCTGTGAATGAGCGTGACAGATTGGCTTCTAAACAGACTAATTGTAATAAGGCATATTCCCTCTTCAAACTAGATGAGAAGCAATGAGCCCACAGACGCAGAGGACAGGCGGAGGAGTAACGGTGTGTGGGAGCCCATGTCTCCTGGGGCCGGGCATGCTGGGGCCCTAAGCACAAGCCTCAGGGCCGATTTTAGCTTTGTGGGGCCCATGTGCCAGTTTCTTTGCGGGAGCCTTTAGTTTGCCAAAATAAAAAAAAACATAATATGCTTCTTAACCAGACACGGAGCCTACGGCAACACATTCACAGACAAACTACATGGAATATGCCTATGCTGTTTACATCCTTGTATATGTAGGCCTATGTTGACAGTTAAATATCTGTGTTTTAAACTGCTAATTAACCTACACAAGCAGAGTAGAGCAGAGACAACATGAAGATAGTTAATTTCAAACTAGAAATTATATCTATTGGTGATTATTTATGTTTGTATTGTGATTTCTGTAAAGCTCTTGAATTGTGCTATACAAAAAAAGCAGTCTTGCATTGCCATTTAGTTTGACAATAAAAGTGAAATCATAATAGTGTATCGTTTTCCTTGGACGGCATGCAGCACATGTTTGAACAGTTGTACTCAGCACTTCCTTTGCTAATCCCGTTTCTGCTCTGCTTGCTGGCTGCAGAGGCCTGGAGCTCTTTTCATTGTGGGAGCAGGTGTAATGAGGTGTCAGCGAGTCGCCCAACGGGTGTCATACAGCCTCATCATGGGTCACGGGGCTGCCATGTTTCACTACTCCTGTCACTGTCACTCCCAGCCTGCAAACACACATTTACAGGCAGCAGATGGAGAGGTGAAAGGGACCTATGGAGGTTCTGGCACAATTTAGCATTTACTGTTAAACACATTAAGGTCAGTTTAGACCATGTTGTACTGGTTATCACATTAATTGCATTCCCACTTTATCTATTAGACTTTAATCTGAACTTTATTTTTAAGACAATCTGCCCTGAAACAGCTGACTTAGTTGGAACTACAACAGGTGAGCTGATTTGTGCTGTTAAACAAGTTTCTCACAAATAAAATTACTGTGCAAAGCTAGCTAGCATGAGCCAACCGTTTTTCAGTTAGTCACTCTCACCTTTTAGTTAAAAATCAAACAGGATCTAAACAGGACCATGAACTCTCATATTGATCACAGGCCCCTGAAGTTTTTTTTTTGTTTTTTTTTCTATAATTTTTAAAACTTTAAAACTTTTTGGACAGTGTTTGCTTATGTGTGCACATGTCTCCATGGTAACTGCAGAACATTCCACCATAGAGACACATGTAGAACACCCCCAGCATGATGTCATTGCAAAGTATCAATAATTTTATGGGAGATTCACAGTTGCACTTCATCAATATTTGTTTGGGATTAGTTCCACAAACTCGTCATATTAATCTTATAACTTTAAGTCCTTTCAGCTTGCAACAATGACATATTTGGGGTTGATTATCACCATTCACAGACAAATTTCTATTATTCAGCCCCATGGCATATGTGACTACAGACAGAATTCTTAAACCTGGGTAGATCTTGAATTGAAAGTTGAAGTTTGCTGTTTTTAGAGGCACTTTCACATCATAATGGAGGGTAAAAAACAGTTTTGAATTGAACAGTAATGATTGAAACACTTTTTTTAAGGCGTTAAAGGATCTGTATGTAGGCTGCACTCTCACTGTTTAAACAAAGATGCTACAATCACAACTGAACCTGTGTTGCCAGTGCCTTAACTTGCAGATAGAGGACACATACAAGTTTTTTTCTTGATTTCAGGATTGAAATTGGCAATCCAAATTAGGAACTCATGTAAGGTTCTTTCTTTTTTCTCTAATCTCACCCAAATTATTATGAATTGAAAATGTCTACCTCACATCTGGTGATAGAAAAAGGTATATGCATGGTATTACGTAATTTATATAGCAACTGGTTTACATTATAATTTATCATTTATATTATTGTTAAATAAGTGGCATACTTATATCCAGATTACCATCTGAAATTTTTGACTTCTCTGACAAATGTTCTGAAACCACACATTTACTTTCTATTTGAGTAACTGCTTGTTTATTACTCTTGCTTATGTGCAGTTTTTGGCTACTCTACCCTTATTCATTTTCTCAAGTATTGTCTTCTTTGTTGGGCTATTTTTGATGGTTTCTTTACAATAATCTGGCAACCATGATGGGTGGGATTAACTTAATAATGACAAAAAGTGTTAACACATGAATCAATATTTTCCTTTTTTTTTTCATAATAGCAAACAACACATTGAAACATGGAAGAACTTACACGATCTATGTCCAAAAAGTAACACTATCATACTGCAGTTCTGCTGATAAAACAAAGAGTCAGCACTGTCGGAAAAGTAGCATGTGAAAGTCGCACGTGCTTCTTGTGTGCTGATATCTCTAAGACGAATTGCAATGTTGTACCAGAGACAGTGTAATTTATGGGCCTGTACATTAGAGCTGATAAGGCCAGTGCGTGAAAGACCAATGAAAGCTTTTCTTTATGTCTTTAGCACATCTATCACCCATTTGTCCGACCTTGAAAACATGTCCACCCTTTGATTGGAGACAGGATAATAAACTGCAATAAACAAGCAAAGGACTCATTTTACTATCCAAAATGCTCTGCATAGCAGGGAGCTGAAACCCATGAATAGGTTGGGTTCACATGACAGCATAACACTGCCTATAAACTGGCCAATAAATATATAACTGGTAATGGTTAATACCTGTGTTATTACTGGGTCAATACACATGAAAGAAAGGCATATCTTCATCAACAACACAAACATAAAGAGGGGGTATTATTCATAATGGACTTTTTGGATCTTTCGACCATGTTATGATGTTGTTTCATCACTAAAAACATGCCTGAAGATGATATATGACATCCATGCCTGTTTGAGTAATCTGGCGATCTCTCCTGAGCCTTATTCAAACCCTACTGGTGGTTACAGCACGGGTCTGTAAAAGACTACAAGCCCACGTCATCCATATTCCCTCAATTTTTGATAAGTATCAAAGTATAAGATAAGATATGCCTTTATTAGTGCCACAGTGGGGAAATTCCAATTTGTATGATACAAAACACGACACTAACTTCACAAACTTGATGTTATGTGCTGTGTTTTCATTAGCAAAACACTGATGTAATGTGATAGCGCTCTGAAGGGTGACTGGAGCAGGAAGCAAAGGGAGTTATTTTCAGTGACTATAGCACTGAAAATAAAAGGTAACATGGTGATCTAAATATGTTATGTGTTAGCAATTAATACCCCATATAATTGTGGTGCCCCCTGTTTAATTCCCTACTGTCATGCTTTTGGCCACTTTGGGATAAGTATTTCATATTTTGTAACTTAAAATATTGTGTACATTTGCAAAATAATCTTTATAGACTTCTTCTAATGACTTATTATGGTATTGGAGCTCCTTCAGCTGTCATCAACAAGAACTAGGCCATGTGAATGCTATGCTAATAGTGCCATGCATTCGTTATTAGACCTCAGAGTGAGTCCAGTTATGGTTTAAGGACTTAAAAGCTGTGTAAGGGAAGAGAATTTTATCTCTGAACAGTGTTTACTGTTTGAGAGAACTCAGCCTAAGTCATGTGTGAATGACAAAAAAACTCAACTCCATTTATGTTTTTTGACGAGAAAACATAACTTAACTGACCACAAATGTAAAGTAAACATGACAGTCAAAGCCAAGCTGCTAGCGTAGCCTGAATCTCAGAGCCTAATTACCACAAACATGCTGACTGGGAGGATTAGAAGAGGAATGAGTTGTTATCAGACCCCTACAGCAGCGTGGCATATTAACCATGTCGTTTAAGGGAAACTGTGTGGATTCATTTAACATGGACTGGACAGAACACATGTAAGACTATAGCAGGGCAGGCCAGGCTAAACTCAAACAGGAGATTAGTTTATCAGAAGTTAATTAACATTCTCGGCTTGTGAAGCTGTCTAGCAATAGTAGTGTGAACTGTAATTTAGTTTGCTAATGCTAGGATGGGTCTGTTGGTTATTTGGAGTCAGGGAAAATAAAAATGGTGGTAAACATTGTTGAGACAGTTCATTCCTAGAGCATTATTTGGAACAGGATTTTTTTTTTTTTTTCTTAAAACATCTAAAAGGTAATGGGGAGTTGAAAATATGTCCTGAATGAGCCTGGTAAGAGTTTATTCCTGAGTTAGTCCATGAATGACTTCAAATGTACCGGCTAACTTGTCTCAAGAGTTTATTGTTAATGCCTTGAATAGGGTGACTAGACCTCCCCATTTACCCAGGACAGTCCCAGTTTTGATTCATTTGCTCTATGTCCCAGTAATCAAACCATTGATTTGTCCCTGTTTTATACAAGAGATGTCCCAAGTGTCCCTATTTTGACCAATTTCATCCGTGTCAGTGGTAATAAGGGGAATAGATTGTCATTTGTTTAAAGAAAGATTCCAATCTGTCAACTGGACAAAAGGCTGTAGGAGTGAAAATATTTCACTGCTCATCCAAGCCATTTCTTCAGTTCTGGTCAGATGACTGTTGGTGGACACTGTCTTATATCTGTCTGAAGGGAGGAGCTAACTACACTGAAACTGTAAACACATATTGTTTACAGCTGTACTGTTTGTAGGTTTGGTCTAATGAGCTATGCTAAGTGTCAACTATACCTGAGGCATACTTAGAATAACCATTTAAGCCCTTATAGGTGCCCTATTAGCATGCTGGCTAGCCTTTTTGTTTTCTTTGTCTTACTTTGGGTCTGAGGATGGAGATACAGATAGAAGATGTCTAAGACCCACATCTCTGTTCAAGGAGGACTTGCCTTTCTTAACAAAAATTGCTTCTTTTTTTTCATTTGTTTAACCAAAAAAATAATAATAATAAAAAAAAAAAAATGCACCAACAGAAGTCCCTCAGATTATGTTATGTTATGTTACATGCTCTTTTCACAATTTTATGTATACCAAGTATCTTAGCCCGGGTCTGTCCCAGTTTTGAATTTTGAAAATCTGGTCACTCTGCACTTGAATGTTCAAGAATATTAAATGTATCTAGTTCCATAGAGACATGCAGGAAACATCACCTGGGCATGCTACGTTTTAGACCAGGGGTGTCGAACACATTTTCACCGAGGGCCACATCAGCAAAATGGCTGCTCTCAAACCGCCAAATGTAAAATAAACCTAACTAATTTTATAACTTGTTAATTAACTGTTTCTGTATTTATTACTTATTCAAGTTACAAATATTGCATATACATTTGCCTAGATGTAAAAAATATGGCTGTGTAACTCCTGACAAATTGTTTTGTTTTTGGTTAAGAAGCTTATGATCAATACTTGAATCCAAACTGTTGAAGGAAACACTGTACATTCATATTACATACTATAATAGCTCAAATATACAGTGATTTTTTATTTATTTTTTGCTTGAGTGGTGGCTTGTCATGCCAGCTTGAAATCACATTTCAAAGCTACAAAAGTTGAGCACTAAAGCATTGTTAATACTGTGCTAGCTGCTAGCACCCCTCTACATGCTCTCGTGTTAATTGCCTATTCAAATGAACTGCTCTGTCAACATAGCTTTTGGCTGCAGTACTTCATGTGCTGTAGGTTTTAATGGAAAGCGCCGGGAATTATAAGCTCTGAAGCTAATAAAGCCGGAATTGTGCTGATGCCCGCGTTCTTATGCTTGGGTGAGTCATGTGACTGCCGTGGGCATTAGAGGAGCGTGGCGTGTAAGAACCGGTGCCATTATAAGCATTGGGCCTGGGACAGTCACCTCCCCATAGGCCACGCTCTGCTCCAATCACTGCAGAGATGTGGAGAGGCATGCTGATGAGAGCTCATTCATAAGAGCACCTCGCCCAGTCACTCAATGGTGCTGTGAAAGCTGCTTATTTATTCATACTGTGCTGCCATATTGAAATCGTTGAGTTTTATGCCAGGTGCCTGATTGCAACTAACCAGTAAAGTGTCTTGCCCATGAACACAAGAGAAGCACAGCGGTTCAATTGCAGCCCTGCATTGGTCTATAGGATTCTTAAACCCCAACGCAATTCACATTAAAAAGAGATTGCAGTTGTTTAACACCAATATGGTTAGCCTATAAATGTGACAGAATGTGTACGAGGTTGAGGTAATAAACTAGGCTAGGATAAAGATAGCGTTAGGGGTGACAGTTGCCAGGCAGTTAGTGAACTATACACACTTAATCCTATATTGTGTTGGATTATTGCTACATTATTCACATATTTGATACAATTTGTGGCTAAACATAGGCTTTTATCTCTTGTTTGATGAACGAGGGATGAAACAAAGCTTGAAATTAGCTGTGAAGTTGCTGCTTGGACCCGGAAGTAACATCATTACCTAATCCCATATTTTACACTCACAACATGGCTGCCAGAATTGTATGTTGGTTGCTGTAGTTTACCATGGCCTTTTCTTCAATAACACATCAATGACTACCACTATCGGCTCGGCTCAGGGGTGGAGCCTTGTACAAGATATCATATCATATGGAGGGTTCAAATAGGGCCTGGGAGATACCGAGATGATTACTCTAACATGCATAGATGACATCTAAAACCTCTTCAGGCTTGTTTTTGATGAGGGAACAATGTTATATAACATGGCAGAGAGCTTTAAAAAAGTAAAATCCCATAATACCCCCTGTTTGAACACATATATCTTCATTGTTTGTGTTTCTACCTGACAGGGTCCAACTGCCTAAGCTTATCCATGTATTAAGCTATTCTGCATCGGGTACAGTTTCTCATGATTGAAATACAAATAGGACATGTTTTTACATCATTTCTCCGAGAGACGAGTTCTTACCATCATCACACCAGTGACTCGCAGAAAGTATTGCTAATTTCATTCATCAGTGGCTTGTGTTGTGTGGCGGAAAATGTGTGAATGCTTTTTTTCATAACAGAACAAGACAATGAAGCTTGTCAGTTTGTTGCAGTTTGTGTCGAAAGACGTGCACGTTTTCTGTTAAAAGGACATTAGGAACAATAGGCGCAAACACTTTTCAAGCACATTCTCTTGACATGATGTGATTACTGTTCAGTGTTACTCTTTAGCTGAGGAAAGCTTAAGTTCAATATTATGATCAACTTAAACAAGAAGGCTTTGTTTCACATTTACTGTGCCGCACTCATCATGTGACAAAATGTATATAACCTACATCATGTACGTTTTACAGGAAGCTCCTGTGTGTTTTTAAAGTCCATACACTGTTATCAGACTTTCAACAATAATACATGTATTTGTGGCTGCACAGTGACACTTCAGGGCAAGAAGGTTCTAGGTTCAATTCCCGGGCAATCAAGACTTTTCTCTATGAAGTCTGAATTTCCTCACTGTCTCAGGGTGAATTTCTTTGGGCACTCTGATTTCCCAACTTTGCACAGCAAGATGGATTCTCGCGATATTTGTGACTTCACAAACTCATGAGAATCCAACTGGGCATGGTCCCGCTGATGTAACAGGGCTCATTGGTTGGCAGACCAAAACATGCTCAAAAGGTCAAATCCTCCAGCTAAGGTAGTGCTGACCAAGACTAGCTCAAGATCACCCAGCCACAGCATGCTACCAGGGGCACAAGCTGACAACATTGGTATTAGTGGGCGAAAACCTTGTGACATAACAGAATGATGAATATAACATCTTTTTATACTTTTTTTATCAGAGCTTTAACCATACAATACGATTACATCTAAAAATCTGACTACTGAGACTTCTCGCACCACAAAACAAACATCTGTGCAGCTCGTGTCAGAGAAGATTTCAACAGCATCGACAAACCATCTCATTCCTCTCCCTCCGGCCGGGTTTAAACTAATCCTCTAAACCCAATTTAGCATGCCCACTGCTGCAGCCACTTCCCCACAGCCTCGACACATCCATCCCAGCATTGTCCTGGAATAACCCGATCACCAATGAAGAAAGACCAGATCCCGGGAACACGTCACTAATCCGTGTGTAGACTGTTCATTAGGATAGGATGAGTCAAGCTGAACTGGCACTGAGATAACAATAAGAAGGAGCCCGCGGCAGTGTAGGTGATGGGACATGTTTCAAGCACTGCTATTCACTTACAGATAAATGTGCTCTTATAGAGATTATATGGAGGTTTGAGAGGAAGACCTAGAAACAGAGATGTGCAAGAGATTATATAAGATGGAACAGGGAAAGAGGACATTTTGGGAACTATTAACGTTGGCTATGTTCTTTAAAATGGATTACATTGGGTTTTTTTTTAGTTATTACTTAGTTTGGTGGTAAATATTTAGTTTTACATTAGTTAAAGGTACAGTGTGTAACTTTCATGTCAGCTGCATGATTCCTTGGAAATTAAATTTTAAACCATAATTTGTAACATTCTCCATGGAGATAGAAGAGTTTTATAATGTGGAATATTATAGCCAACATTTCTATGGAAACAAGTAGGAAGAGGCCCTCCTCCAGGCCAAATTACTGTCAGGTTTGTGCAGATGCGAGCCCACGCACAGTCAGGACACACAAACACCACCAAATTAAATTTGGTTACTGTGTCTTTAAAGGAGACATTATGGAAGAAAAAAAAAAAAAGTCCACTGATCCGAAGGTTGGCTGTTCGAATCCCGCTCTTGACATAAACATAATTTGTAGAGCAGTCAGATCCATTGACCCACAGATTGGCACTGTGATTCTAGCTCCCAATGATTAATACAGTTGTTGTGTGCTTGGGCAAGACACTTAACTCACCTAGCCCCAGTGTCTGTGTGCACTGGTGTATGAATGTGCGTGTGAATGGGTGAGTGGTTCTTGAAGGTGGTAAAGTGCTATATAAAAATATTACCATTTACCATTTCTATCCTATATAAATGAAAGTGCATTACCAAGAGTTACCAAGCTTAGAAATTCCATCAGGTACATTGTCATAACTTACAAGAAAGTAAGTTTCAATGTCATTTTAAATGATCTTCTTTGACATTCAAGGACACACTTTTAAGTAGCACCTCATTAAAGGTGCTGTACCTAATTTATACTGTCTTAAAAATGTGAAAATCAGAATTAGTTTTATTTTAAATGGTTAACAGTGGTCCCTGTTAGAAGTACCAGGTGAGGAGAGAGGGGACAAAAATCAAACACACTTACACATGGTAACTTTAAGCATTCCAAGCATCCCCATTATTCACCACGATGAGTTTATAAGAGCTTTTCTTAACTTTGAGACTAGTGCAGAGTTTTGCCATAAGGTTAACGCTAACAATAACTCGCATGTCAATGTCCACTTCCTGATTGGACAATAAAACACTTCATAATTAGATGCAGACAGTACCCAGCAGGGAAAGACAAGGTTTAAATCTGTCAACTGGACAAATCAGGGTAGGAGTGAAGACGTAAACAGGAGACAATAGCTGTTTACAGTTTCAGTGTGGTCAGCCCCTCCCCTCAGATGGATATAAGGCAGTGGTCACCAGCATTCTGACCAGAACTGAAGAAGCAGCTTGGATGAGCAGTGAAACGTTTTCACTCCTACAACAATTTGTCCAGTTGACAGATTTAAACTTCGTCTTTTCTATGGATCAGACCTGGACGACTGAGGGTTTACAGACAGTACCCAGCAGGGTTATTTTGACCTCAAGACACAATACATATGTACTGCTCTATTTTGCTCAAATACATGGGGAAAAATCAGGGCCCTTTAAATCTGTTTTAGTGAGGGGTCAAATGTCTCTATCTTTTGTTAGCAATAACTATACTCTCCCACTCTTGCTAGTCCATTCACCAGTTCTAACCCTACATGGCTGTCCTCATTAGCCTGAGAAAGCCGGTGGCATACACAGGACTCGGTGTTATTTTGAGAAGTATAGTCTGTAAAGTGCACTATTTACAAAGTCACAACTGCAGCTGTTGTCAGAAACCAACACGACTTTTAGAAGAGCTGAACAAAACCCAGGCAGAGAGGAAACAGGTCCACAGCAGGTAGGGCAGTCTCAGTCTGTCAAATATCAAAGTGCACACCAAATCTAACTATATTTTTAGAAAGAGAACAGTGTAGCTCCAATATGAATGCATGCATAGACAAGTGGAAGTGAAAGATAGAACAAGACAAGAGATTGTGCTGCAAGGTAAAAGATTTATGTTTTTCATCATTTCTGTCTATTAGGATCATTTCTGTAGCCTGTGCTCTTACACTTTCAAACTAACAACTGAACCTGTGTTGCCAGTGCCTTAACCTGCAGATAGAAGATACATGGAAGTTGTTTTTTTGTTTTTTTTTTGTTTTTTTGACATTCTCAGTATATGGACAGACCGTGCCTCATACACTGCCTGGCCAAAAAAAAAAAAAAAAAGTCGCCACCTAATATTTGGTTGTTCTGCCTTTAGCTTTGATTATGGCATGCAGATAATCTTCTGCAATGTTACAAGATGTATTTACATCCAGTGTAATTTTTTGGATGTTTTTTTGTTTTTTTATTACATCCAGTAATTTTTAAGGTCTGGACTCTGTGGTGGACAATCCATGTGTGAAAATGATGTCTCATGCTCCTGAACCACTCTGTCACAATTTGAGCCTGATGAATCCTGGCATTGTCATCTTGGAATATGCCCGTGTCATCAGGGAAGAAAAAAATCATGAATAGAATAACCTGGTCATTCAGTATATTCAGGTGTCAGCTGACCTCATTCTTTGAGCACAGACCGTTGCTGAACCTGGACCTGACCAACTGGAGCAACCTCAACGTATCTGCTTAATTAAATCCAGGTGGTGTCTTTTTTTTTTGGCCAGGTGGTGTATGAAAGCTCAGAACCTCCAGAATTCACTCATTGAGCTGCACTAGCACTGATTCATGATTGGCTGCAGGTGCTGGGGTTTAGGTAGTGATGATTCGGATCAAAGAGAGTTGTTTTAGGCATACTGTGAGACCTTCCAGTCACAGCCATAACATCACCATGGGGAAAAGCAGGTGCCTCCAACAGAAAAGTTACCAGCTTCATCTTTATAATGTAACTGTTTAAATGGTCATTTCTTTTTGTAGGGCATTTAAAAAGGTTTGATGGTGGCTAGACAGTTACAGGAACTAGACACAGTTATTTTCTGATCTGTGTTATTATATTTTTTCATCATCACAAACAGACCTTTAGTTTTCTATTGTTTCATTCACACATGTTTAACACAAACCCTGCATATTTAGACTGAGTTCTTCTCTCAAACTGAAAACAGCCTGTTGCACCCTGTCATGTCATGTGGTAATACAGGAAGTGCTCCACTGTGTTTTTAAACTCTACTGAACTAAAGGTAAAAGGAGCTGTTAACTTGAAAACTACAATCACACGGTGAAACAGCATTTTAAGCTTTAGAGATGTAGACACACTAAATAATAAAGTGTTACTCCAGCATGTGTGAATGAAACAAAGCACAAGTCCAGGTGTGTATATGATGAGGTAAGAGCATTATAACAGGGCTTAAAACTCACAAGAATCAATTTTATGTAACATGGGACATTTAAGTTATTATTTTTTGTTTCTAACTGGTAGGTTGAGATCAGTACTCAGCTACCAAAGTTGGGTGAATAAGGGGGCTGTTCAGTCGCAATGCATTTTGACATATTTACACAGATGAAATTACACCTACATACACGCACCCACGCTCCCCCACCCATCATCATCATCATCACCTCACTTCTGCCCCCCAGATGCTAGTATCATAAAGTCTTTAATCATTACTGCCCACCCTGTAATCCCTGCTAAACGACGTCTCTGCTACAATGTGAGGGCACCAGAGAGAGGGTCCTGAAAGAACAAAGCCAAGCCTTTTATCAACACTCTTAAGGGAACGCTGTGGGTGAGACGACAGAGAGAAATGAACCGCTAATGCCACGTTCTAAGAGGATTTATGTCAGTTGATAATATACAGTGATAAAAGGGGGACGCTTTAATGAGCAACATTTGGGATAGTTGGCAGGATGCATTTCACGGTTTGTTTTTAAAGTGATAAATTTTTTAGATTTGGATAATTATTGTTAATTTGGTTATAAATTGTGATGATGTTTCTGTGTAACTGTGTGTTAGTTTGAAATGATGCCTCTTGCACTTAAAAGTTATTGTTCCTTGTCTTTGGTTTGGAAAAACTGACTTTGAGCATGCCATGGTGGTTATTTAAAATATAGATTTAAAAAAGCAAACATAAAAATGGCTGGGTAATGATAGCATAAATGAGATGCGTTGTTCAAGAGGCAAAAACTGTGATTCATTGACTAATTATGCGTGTCTTTGTTTTTGCTTGTTTGTGTTAAAAGTAAAGCTTGTGGATGCTGTGTGTATAGAACTTTAAAATGCCTTTTTCTTCTTTTATCACCAATAAAATCACAGAGTTTAAAATCCAATTTACTTGCCTAGGATCCCGAATACGCATTTACCCAGTACTTTATGAAGATGTGAGTCTGGTCCTGAGTTCAGATGAGCATTCAGATGATCAGGGTCTGTCTGTATGAAAACAAATATGGCTGCTTCTGAAAACATTTAAAAATATAGCAGTATAGCAGTTCATGTTTGCAGTGGCCCAAAGTTATCCCTCACTTACTTTATGGTAAATGGTCACATTTTTATATAGGGCTTTTCAACTTTCTAGGCACTCAAAGCTCTTTTCATCAAGGAACCACTCACTCATTCACACACATATTTATTCATACACCAGTGTACACAGACACTGGGGGTTTCAGTGTAGTTAGCTCCTCCCTTCAGATAGATATAAAGCAGTGTCCAGCAGTAATCTGACCACAACTGAAGGAGCAACTTGGATGAGCATCGAAATGTCTTCAACCCTACAATTTTTTTAATTTTAATTTTTCTTTTACCGTGGATCATACCTGGACAATTTAGGGATTACACAGACAATATACTCAATATTCAATATGTCTATAACACTTCATTTTTATTATTCAAATGATGAGTTTGAAATTTGGACCTGCTCCCATGTCCTCTCTGGTGCGTCGCTCCAGTCAATTCAATTAATTTTATTTTTGTAACGCCCAAAATCACAACAACAGTTGTCTTGAAGGGCGTTCATGTTTTGTTTGATGGGGGAAACTGGAGTACCCGGAGGAAACCCATCCAGACACGGGGAGAAACATGAAAAACTCCACACCGAAAGGCCTGGGCGACCCGGGGATCCAACCAAACCCTCTGCTGTGAGGCATGAGTGTTGCCACTCAGCCACCATGCTGCCTACACACAAAAACAGTCTTCCAAGAGCGGCTTGTACAATGTATCTATGCTGAGGCAAGACACATTTTGCTCATACATGGGAAAAATCAGGTACAAGCCTTTTCATCTGCGGTGAGAGAAATTAGATTTTGTTCTAAATGACAAATGACCAATGAGATCCTTTGTTTCACATGCATCACTGAATACACAAATCTGATTGGATAGTGCTACCTGAATCTGGCTTGATGCATGACAGAGGGAGTGGGAACCAGTCTGATATCTCTCCATATAAAAAAATACAGACATTCCTGTGCTATGCTAATGTGAATGCTGTAACTTGCTCTCCATGCTAAGTCACCTCCAATTCAGAGAGCCTAGAGATACAATGGGAATGCATTTCTGTGAATGAAAGTAGTGCACATCCAATCAGGTTTGTGAAGTTGTAGTGTATTGCTTTTTATGTTGTTTTTGTATATGTACAGACTGGGCTGAGCATTGGACACAATCATATTCCTAACCTTTAGGAGGATTCAAATAGTGCCCAGGAGAGATCGCTAGATTACTCAAACATGCATGAATGACATAACATCTTCAGACATGTTTTTGATGGTTTGATGGAACATGGTTAAAAGCTCCAAAAAAGTGTCCCTCATGCCACTGTGTCTCTGGCTGATTTTGTCCTCTACCTCCCCAACAATGCCTTCTTTGTTGCAGAATTGTTCTTATATAACAATACAAAGGCTGATTTGGGAGTATAATTGTGATTTTTTCGGAGAAGCATATACTCTCTGTTTAAGATAAATAGTTACTTATGTTACAGGTGAAACAGAGCAGTGCATACACTGATTGCAAGGGTCAGAATAACTTTTTCCCCGCACAATACATTAACTCTTGGCAGTAGTTTTGACAAGCTGTAATTAACCAACCAGTGATATTTAAGTGGTTGAAATGACTTTATTTTTCACAAATCCATTATTTTCTGTCTCTCCCAATTAGCCATTGTTGAATCTAGCCCCCACGACAGTTCATAACACAATAAGCTATGATTTCTTTCTTTTTCTTTTAACGCTGTAATAATTTTTGAACATGAACCCCCACTGAGACAAACAAGCAGGACTTTGTGAATTCAGTGCACTGCCCCTCCTTAGACTTTGAATAATGAGACAGGAACATATTGTACCGTCTTTTTCTTATTTACATAATGGACACATATTAAATGACAAATATCTTTTCACGCTGAAAGAGACAGCCATTGAGAAGTGAAGGTCGGTGTGTGTCTGGGCAGCTAGAAAATGTACAGCATATCTGTGAACGTTTAATTCGTTTTGACAAAATACTCCACAAGACTTTGGTTTGGAGTGATACTTCTAAAAATACTGTATGAATACTAGATAAAAATAATGTATAAATTCATAAGATTTGGTGGTATGTTAAGATTTGACAGAGGTTCTTTCTTGTCAATGAGGCTGCAAATGCATAACTGCAATAGATTCTGTTCATGAATGGCATGAAGGGGAAAAAAAAAAATACTACCAAACTGTCCCAACTGAATGTACTGATAATCTGTATATTTTTAAATGTGTCATTATTAAATACAATTTTATTTCATTTCATTAAATCTGTCATCATAATTTCAAAACCATTCCTTTCACAAATAACAATACTTTTTTTTTTTTTTTTGAAAAGTGCCTACTGATCACTGTTCCCTCCAAGCTGCGCGCGTGCGCAATTGCGCACTGCTGACACGGTCTCCGCGCACAGAAAATCTGTGCTGCGCACAAAAAAATTGAACCAGAATTGAAAACAAAATAAACACACAACAATTCATTCTGCGCTATTTTTCAGTGTGTCAGTGAGTGTGACCGGTGACAGCTGCTCCACACAATTATGTGATTCACATACGTATTTGCGCAGCTTATCCGTGTCATTGACAGGCGTCCTCATGGGCCGCTATCAGAGGTCGTGTCTCAATTCGCCAAAATGGCCTTAGAATCACCCTTTGAATTGTGTGTCAAAGGCCAGTTACAAAATTTCCGGCGTGACAAGGGCTGTCCTATTTCAATGCACCCGACTGAATGCGCCCGACAAACCTGCCCTTCCCTTTCCACCGTTTCCATGGAGATTGGACGTAACCAAAGCATGCATCCATGTACACTTCACACACTTCTATATCCCACAATGCACCGCAACTACGCAAAAAATAGAAGCAAATGGAGTCCGCTGTGCAATACACGTTCAAATGTTCGTACTGGTTTACCTCATCTACAACAGTGCAACATGAAACTGTTAAATCTGAATAAAGATCTGTACAGTGTGTTTGATGATTAAAAAGGAGGAGAGTTACATAAAATACATACATACATAAAGGAATGTGCAGTTATTGCTACACAATAAGAAGACATTATTATCATTAGAAATTATTACTGCAATAAGAATAATGTAAGAATGTTCGTTTCTATTGTAAGCGTCAAAGACCAAGAGACTGAAACATAAAGTCAGAAGAGTTTAATGATCCACACAGGTAATGTGAACAATGAAGCAACGGACTCTCAGGAAAGGACAGAAGAGAGTCCTGAGACGTGCACAAAATCTTCATGAGTTCCGGTACATTCCATAGGTCTGCGCCCCTGGTGGGCACGTGTCATTTACCTTCATGTTTGTAAATCAAGATACTAGCTTGATGTAGCGCTGCACTGCTAGAAAATACTCTACAATAATAATATGAAATGAACTGGCACGGCATAGAAGGGAAACAGTGCCCTCTACTGTTATTAAAGTGGTGTAGCAACTGGCCAAAATACCGAACCATTAAACTGCAATATCCCACTATATGTACAACTAATCAGTGTCTCTGGTTTATAGACTATGACTGTCAAAATTATATTGTTACCTCTGTGTCTGTTATTACGTTATCACAAGGTATATTTTGTTAAAGTTATGAAGTAGCTACAAATGAGAAAAAAATCACCTTGAACGTTATATTTGCCTATTGATATTCAATCTAAACAGAAAGAAACGGCTGTGACAACGACATCTTGACTTTTCTTCTATTAAATAATAAATAATTAAAAATAACGTACGTAATGTACGTATCGTACGCTCAAAGACAGAGGTGGAAGTGCGGTCCATGGTGTAGACCTGTCCCACTTCAACAAGATGGCGGCTACACTGAGGAGGACAGATTCTCGTCCGGAACCTTCAAACTACACTTTGAGGAGTACTTCGAAGGGACCCTTCAAAAGGTGCATTTGGCAAATTGAGACACGGCCAGAGTTTTAGCCGATGTGGCCGATGTGGAGTGAAGATTCTCGCTACTCACTAATGATTCTAAATGCTGTTTAACCCCTTAATGCTCCGACGGCCCACCCTCGGGCAGAAGAGATCGCTAAATTACTCAAACATGCATGGATGACATCAATTTTGCTGAATACCTCCTCTTTAACAACTCTCTGATCTCTGAAAGTTGTGGAAATTGCTTATAAACTCATTGCTAAGAACAATTTGATGCCCACAATGCATAAGAAAAGTGAGGGATAACTTTGGACCACTGCAAACCGTTTAAAAAGAACTCACATTTTAAGAAAGGAAAAATAAGGTAGAGCACCTTCAACAAATTCGATTCAACCTTTTACCTCCCTTGTCATCCTCTCCTCTGTCCTTCTTCCGAGTCTGAGAACTCCGCTCTGGAAGTCTGGCCTGTTCATTCCAGCCCTGGTGTCTGTATAAAGTCTAGTGCTAATGAAATCCAGTCTGCAGATGCTCTTAGATAATAGGATTACACCGTTTCAGCCTCTGCCTGACCTGACCAGTGAATCTGTCTCCTTTTACACACCCTAGCTTACCACCGCACACCAGGCTGTCTGCAGATCACACTATCACACTGCTTAGGCTGCAAAGTCAGGCAGTGAGGTAGGGAGTGTATCAAATTATCAGTAATAGCATGGGTTTTGTTTTTGAAGATATATGAATTTTGAAGATATCCTTTGAATGTGAGGTAGAAAGTACATAATAAAACTTAAAATGCTAAAAAAAAAAGAAAAAAAAAGAAAAAAAAAAAAAAATCTAAGTCAAAGGCACTGTACCTGATTTTTTTTTTTTTTTTTTTTTTACCACGTATGTGAAAAATATTTGTCTTGTCCAGGTACAGATTGTATAAACAGCTCCTAAGGTCAAAATATGTTCACTGTGCAATATCTGCATCTGACTGAAGTTTTTAATTATTTAATAATTGTAATAATAATAATTATATATATATATATATATATATATATATATATATATATATATATATATATATATATATATATATATATATATATATATATATATATATATACACACACATACACATACAGCCAGTTCTGTGGAGAGTTGAGCCCAAGTACTGCATGTTGGGGTACTAACTGCTAAACACACAACGCTTTAGACCATCATCATGTTGCATTTTACTGTTTTGAAAGGGCGATACAGTGGTCCCTTGTTTATCGTGGTGGTTACGTGCCAAAAATAACCTGCAATAGGCAAAATCTGCGAAGTAGCCAGCTTTATTTTTAACAATTATTATATATGTTTTGCAGCTGTAAAACCCCTCACCACACACTTTATACACTTTTCTCAGACAGGCATTAACATTCTCACATTTCTCTCTTGTTTAATTGATTTATAGTGTATTTCCTCTGACTGTGCCTCTTCGTCCTGGCGCCGCTCCGTTGTAGTGTTGATCGAACATTTATGTAAATTTGTCTGAACACATTCTGTGTGGGTTGAGGCCTGGTTTTGTGTTGTCCTTTGGTGTCACTCATGTATTTTTATTGAAGAGAAAAAAAAAACTTCCACTGGACTCCGAAGTAAAAAGAGAGTTACAAAATTTTAATTCACAGCTTTCCAATATCCTTTTACAGAAGTAATCAAACCAAGCTATTCTCAAAAATAAACAATAAACAAATATTAATATGTTTTATAAGTTTCACTTTCATATTTGATACACTGAGTCTCCCCTCCCTTTGCTCCCTGGGCTCAGTCACTCCTCCTTCAGAGCACTATCATAATACAATCAGCGATTCACAATGCAAAAAAAAAATCACGATCATATTTTTGTCTGTATCGGCCACTGGACTTTGGTATCAAATATATGGCTTTATCATGAGATCTGAAGCTTGTGTATGTGTTCCTGTTATGTTGCTCTTAGATAAGTGTTCAAGCGCATATTTAAATGTACTAATAAATATTCATAAGTGTATAAGTGCACTCAATTATGCATGTTATGTGGACAGAGGTGTTAAAAGTGATAATATAGATATGTAAGATTCCCTAAATGTATAAATATAGAAAGGTGAAAAGATAACATGGAAATTATAGCACAAGTATTACAGCATGTGGCAGCCCTTAAAGATCAGGTGTTTCCTCACACCAGAACACTACGGCATGTAGCTTGAATGTATTCAACTACAGTTTTTTTAATTGAAAAAAAACCAAACAAACTTGATGAACAGATAAAGATGCATTCTAGCTGAGTGTGGTTACCTATCCACACATCTGACCTGTAATTGGCCTGTGCAGATAAATAAGGATCCCATCTAACTTATATGGTGTTGATTTAAAAAAAAAAAAAAAAATCATACATTTGACAGTATTTATTGTACATTATTTCTTTTTAGTTTACATTTTTAAAGGCATTGAACCTGATTTTTACTGTCTTCAAAATGCGAAAAACAGAACAGGGTCTAAACTTATTCCTCACTTTCCTAACACATTCCTAACATCTTAATTATTCACCGCGATGAGTGTTGTGTGTATGTTTTGTTTTTATAGATTTCAGAGACTAGAGCAGCGTTTGCCAGCACGATATATTGCAACAGCAACTAGCTTGCTAACAGCATGCTTCTTTGAGTTTATAATTTTATAATTAGACGCAGACACTACACAGAAGTCTCATTTTTACTCTAAGAGTTCTTTATTCAACATATCTGTATTGGAGTAAAACATACTCAAAAAAAAAAACAAACAAACAAAAAAAGTATATAGCCTCTTTAACACCATAGACTGTACACTTGTTATTATTATTTTTTTTAAGTAAGAAAAAAAATAAAAAATAAATAAATAAGGCAAAGGCGCTCAAAACTATTATGTATCTCTGTGTATCTGACCCAAACTTCATGCACAAGGCTACACCTGCACAGGATGTCATGCTAAAACTGCCATTTATGTAAATTATGTAATGAAAAAAGTACTAGCACAACCATGTATTTACCGTATATAAAGGCAGATTCGACTTATGAATTATGAGTTTAATCTCAATTTTACAAATAAATACCCAAAAATATGAAATTTTCAACTAACTCACTCACTTCTCCTTTGCACCGTTGTCTCATATACAACATCCTTATAATCTAAATAAAATGATTAGTCAGCTAATACAAATTTTGGTAAACCGAATAATCAACTAAATGACCGAAAGTTTACAGCCCTATAGTATTGATAATTTATTGAAGTTGATCACCTTCAATATTACGTTGCCTCAAGTTATACTTTTGACAATATTATAATGCACAAAACCAGTATTTTTCTTTACTTGTTGAGATATTGAGGTTTGTTATCATGGGAGTCTCAGGTTTGACATATCCATAATGCATATGACAAGCCACTAAATGCAAAGCACATTAACTTCCCCCTGACCTATGGAGTCCACGGAGACTCTTTCTGTTTGCATTCTGCCCCATGTGCTAAAAGGCCTATAGGAGGAGTCAAAGTATGTCGGACTGCTTTGATTACACATGAACTTCTGAACTCCCAATAGAGCACATATATACCAAAGGCCTCCTGCATATGGATTACTGAAGTGGGGAAAAAAACAGACTTCCGAGATTTCCTTCAGAGATTTGGTCCAGATCATTGCTGAGTGCGTGTTTGAGAATAGCTAATGTGGCCACGAGCGAGGATGCAGTGATCAATGTAAGTATTCCTCAGGTAGGCTCACTTAGAAGGAGACCCAGAATGCATTGTGGCAGAGACTCGTTCTGTACATTTCCTGGAGAGAGTCAGAGGTAATCAATGGAGTCCATATACTGTAAATAAACTAAGAACCATCCAGGCGTTCAGATGGCGGATTTCAATGTGTTTTCAAGAATTGTTTGGCTTTCTAGTGCGGAGCTATTCTGGGAGGGACACTGGGAATTGATGCTTGGAGTTTAAAGCCAAAATATATGAACAGCACCAGCGGGTAGATGTGGTAGAAGAACAGAACTCTCAAAAATGTGCTTAAAGGGCCAGCTCAGTAAGCAAAATATGTCTTACAGCACAGATATATTGTATACGCAGCTTTTGAGTTAAAAAAAAGTCTGTGTACTGTCTGCATCTATTGAGGAGGCGTTTTGTTGTCTGATAATCAGGAATACTGTCTGATAATCAGGAATTAGCAGCATTAACAACTAACATTAGCATGTTAGTTGTTAGCTTTACTGTTACAACAACAAAACTGTGCTGTGGTCTCTGAGATCTGTGAAAAGCGTGTATAAACTCATCGAGTATATATATGAACAACAACAGGTAGATGTGGTAGAAAGATGGAATCCACAAAAATGTACTTGTGTCAGTTACTTCAAAGTAGAATAAAAAGTGAGTCTGTAGCTCAGTTGGTAGAGCGTTTGTCCACTGATCTGAATTATTATTATTATTATTATTATTATTATTATTATTATTATTATTATTATTATTATTATTAATATTATTATTATTATTATTATTATTATTATTATTATTATTATTATTATTATTATTATTATTATTATTATTATTATTATTATTATTATGATATACGCATTTCATAAGGGAGAGAATTGAACTTTCACACATATAAAAAGACCCACTGTGTAACATTTCTGGACATACAAGCAAGCATGTTCACAGTAAGTATGTATTCTAACATCTTTTTAAGGAGTAAAAATAATAATAATTATTTAATTAATATTATTTGACCCTATATAATGGACCAAATGTTACATAGTGGGGCTTTAAAGAACACATATTATGCAAATTTGACTTTTGCAAGCTTTTAATCATGTTGTAACATTGTTCCTTCATCAAAAATATACCCGGAGTTGTATTTAGCTTAACTCACACTTGTTTGATGAATCTTGTGCAGTAAGTCCATCCCCTCTGAACAGTCACCAAACTGAATTTTCCCAGGATTGTTATATCACAATTTTCAAGTCCATAAATTATCACCACATTCATTCTTAGCGTTTCGGCCCTCAAATTATTTCTATTAACATGTCAGCACATGTTCCTTCATTGGATAGCATTGATTTTGTTTTTTTTCTTCTGCTGCCAGTAAGTGGAGCCCTACACCAGATCGTAGTATGGGGAGAGCCCAAACTGCAAAAATCATGTCAATCATGTTTCTTTAGTTAGACATTATTTTAAGTTTTAAAACATGAAATGCCAAAGCAAATGTACTCAAGAGCATGTTTAAAAGCCAAGAACAAATGATACAATATTTGTTCTTTAAGTTAATTCAATTACAGTGGTCCCTCGCTATATCGCTGTTCATCCTTTGCGGTCTCGCTGTTTCGCAGATTTTCCCAGTGCAATTTTACATGCTTTTTTACAGTGTTTGAGCGTACATTGTGTTCTGCATCCTGATTGGCTAAGAAACTGCAGACCACTGTCAATCACTCTCCTCTGTGCCGTGTCTCCTGTACAGTACAGAATGTGTTCAGTCAACACGGTCAGAGGAACTGTGAAATATATATATGAAAAATGTATAAAGTGTGTGGTGAGGGGTTTTACAGCTGCAAAACATATATAATAATTGTAAAAAATAAAGCTGACTACTTCACGGATTTCACCTATTGTGAGTTATTTTTAGAACGTGACCCCTGTGATAAACGAGGGACCACTGTACTTGAAAAAATGCCTTACCACATATTAGTATCATCACAATACGAACATTTCAAACTTGATTTCGATACCACAAAGATAATTAAAAAAACACTTTTGTTAGATGAGATGTGATTTTCAACTTTCTCTTATATTTCCATGTGCCTTATATCTGTGTAATTCCTCAGTCATCCAGGTAGGTTCCATAGCGGTCCATGGGTGTATAATAGTCTATGTGGTTTTATACTTGTTCTGATACAGCTCAAGATCATTCTGAAGTTATTCAAGAAAGGTTCATTTCTGTCCTGTGAATGTGACTTTTTTAGCATTGATACCTGCTCAAATGAGTATCTAGTTTTGATACTAGTTTTAGTATTGGTGTCTGATGTTCCATACTTTTGACAACCTTACTGTCTGGAATTAAAAATAAACCCATTCTAGATAACCTCATTAGACTGGCACGGTGTCAGTCCTACTCCACTTTCCTACGGGGTTTTTAGGTTCAAAGCTTTAACTCTCCCCAACGACAAGTCATTGATGTTTGAGTTTCCACTCTGAAAAAAAAAAAAAAAAAAAAGTGAAGGTATGCTAAAAAGGACGCTCCATCAGAATGCCAATAGAGCACGTTAGTTTTATCTTAATGGATTTGAGAGGACAGACAGAGGACCGCAGCTCGATAGCGCTCTCAGTTTGGGAGAACATCGAGCAGGGAGTGGGCTGACATAATGATGCCAGCTCATTCAAAGAGAGTCTGACGCTGCAGCTGCTGGATTGAAAGAAGAAAGCAAGAAAAAAACCTGTGCCAAATTTATTTCTGGATTTTTTATTTTATTTTTATTTTTTTCTGCCATAGTTGCTTTTTTAACGAGGTGGTGTTACGCAAAATCAGGTTTTTGGAGCTTTGTACCAATTTATAACATTGTTCCCTCATCAAAAACATGCCTGAAGAGGTCTTATATGTCTTTCATGTATGTTTGAATAGTTTACAGTTTTTCCTGAGCTCTATTTGAACTCTCCTTACAGTTAGCAATAAGCCCACAAGCCTACATAACCCATGTTCCCACAAATACAAATAAAAAATAAATACATATACAAAAGCGGGATACAAAACAATACAATGCAACATCACAAACCTGATGCGATGTGCAGTAGTTTCAGTAGTGGGATGCAGCTGACAGTGTTGTGATAGTGCTCTAAGGGAAGTGACTTAGCATTGAGAGCAAAGGGAGGGACACACACACACACACACACACACACATATATAATTTCATGTCAATAGGACCAATAATTCCAGAGCAATCCATCCACATTCAAATGCATGTGTGCATTACCGCTATCAGGAGAAACACGTGTCCGTGCGTTAAATTAGGTTTTAAATTTCACTCATAAATGATGAGAAAATTGTTGTTTATTTTCCATAAAGGAGGAGTGAGAGGGGTACATACTGCCACAGGATTGGCTGTAGACCTGTCCACTAAAACACGTTTGCCTAATCATCAAGATCTATCAGTCTTTCAATTTTTGCCACAGCCCTACTCAGAGCGTCAAAAACAAGTAAATGAAACATTTGAATACAGTGTTTTTGTGAATATTGTATTTTAAAAAGACTAAAAGGTAAGATGGTGAGCTAAACTATTATGTGTTAACAATGAATACACCACAGAAGTGTAATATCCCTGAGTGAAGTATACGATAACTAATCACATTGCAGCAAATGCATGTTCTCCTTTGGGCTATGCTGATAAGGTACAGGTATGGTTGTGATATGCTAGTAGGGTGCGCTAGTGGTATGATAGTGGTACTAGCAAAGGGTACGCTGGTGGTACATGCATAGAGAGTACACTGGTGTACACTTGTAGAGAATACGTTGGTGGTACACGCGTAGAGGGTATACTGGTGGTACACTAGTAGAGGGAACGCTGGGGGTACACTAGCAGAGGGTACGCTGAGGGCTTGGGGGACATGGGCTCGTCTGTGTCTTAAAGTTTTATTAAATGTTTGTGTCCTCTTTGAGTTTAGAACTTTTGCCATTATTTAGGCCTGTTGTTGACCTGCTCTAAGGCCTTCTGGAGGCTTTTAATAGAGTATAACATTTGTTATACATATATGGAATATTATATTACTATATTCTAATATTTAATATGGCTATTAAATATTTGCCCCTGGGGTTTTCGTTTTACTAACAATTATTTTTATGACTTAACTTTATAGTTAATAGTTCAGCCTCATACTGGTGAACATGTTTATGTACACAGACATTATGATTATGAGTGTGAAAAAGTTGATACTCTGAGAACCCAATAGTTTTTAGTACAAATAACACTGTCATAGATAATACCATTAATTACTGTTTATAATTATCTATTTATAAAAATGACTCATTCCTGTGGTAATTGCTAATGATGTGTTTAAATCTGAAGATCATAATTTATAACAACACTAGTAATTAAAGAAGACGTGTTGCTTGTGTCTGCTATATAATCTACGACGCCTGTAGGTCATTATGTTATAATTTGCAATATTCATCTAAAATGATTTAATAGTCCGAAAATCATGCTAACAAGAAGTGTATTTTTTTTTCATTTGTACCAAAATGACTACACAATGCTGCTGAATCCTACACGTATCACTGATTAAGAAAACAAATTTGGAGAACAAAGTAAGTAGAGAGCAGTGGGTGTATGCCGGTGGCGGTGAAAACGGGGATTGATCTGGAGCATGGCATCTTGAACGATCACTCAAACATGCACAAATCACTCCAAAAACAACTTTGATAGGGTAAATGAGAAGGGAAACATTGTGACATGGTTAAAAGCTCTGAAAAGTCCATTTTGCAGAATAGGTCTGCTTTAAGACTTTATGAAAAATAGTGTTAATTAATGGTCTGTCAGAACAAGGCATCTGAAAGTGTTTAACTAAAGCTGATTAACTAGCATGACTATTCGCACGTCTTCAAATAATCCATTAGCAACACACTGAGTTCTTAACACTTGGCTCTCTTTTTCTCAGATCTATTGAATAAGCTGAAGTCAAATAATCCCCCTGACACTGCTCCTTTACATTCTAGCTGGGTGGCACTCTTGTCACATTAGCACGACTACATATTGCGAGCATCCATCACTCTCTTGGCCTAGCACTCAATGACAAACCATCGTTTCCACATTACGCATATTAAAGTCCTTGTAATCCAGTCCACCATGTTGTCCCCACTAGCCAGAGTTATCGTCTCGGCTGTACTGTTGGCATTGATCTGCCCCGCCCCTCAGGAAGTCCGGGATGGCTCTGGATATTGATGTAGCATTAGCATGAGCGTTAGTACCATCTAGATT
The DNA here is from genome assembly GCF_009829125.3 of Periophthalmus magnuspinnatus. NCBI lineage: Eukaryota > Metazoa > Chordata > Actinopteri > Gobiiformes > Gobiidae > Periophthalmus > Periophthalmus magnuspinnatus. The sequence goes on along the minus strand of NC_047144.1, from coordinate 28,779,517 downwards.
GCTGCATGATAGAAGTAGTGACAGTCTAATAGGAAATTGAAGATAGCTTAGTTTCTATCTAATGAGTAAATAGTTTTTTATTACTGTTTACAAGGCGCTCACTCTCTGTCGAGCCTTTAACAAGATAAATGTGATCTCTGTCAGACATTTTTATAAAACGCAAACAGTATGCACATTGCTTTACACTTTGTTAGATACAATTATGATCGCATTGCACTTCACAATCTCTAAAGCATCATTAACTAATCCTGTATTTGAGGGTTGAGTGCTAAGAATTTCAGTTTTCACCTATCCACTATCTTTGCCCACAACTCAAATTCTGGTTCAAAAAACATAAAAATCTCAGTTTACAATGAAAAAAAATGTAAAGTAATAATCTACGTATGTGAAAGTCTATCATGAAATAGTGTTACAAATATTTAATTTAAGTCCATATGGTCATTTTACTTATTAGTTGGACAAATACAAATATGGCAAATATGACATACATAGAGATTACCTAGCAAACATAATGTACACAATGGCCAAAATGTGCCTAAATTACACAATGTTTGAGCGGCAGTAGTTCAGTTGGTAACGGTAGGTACTATTCGACCAAACCAAGTAATGGAGCTCAACAATGACGCCTGCTCAGGTTCCCAAAGTATATTTTCCATTGATTTCTCCCATAGACTTTTTGGAAAAATCTAATATGAAGAGTTCAAAGGGATCGCATAGGCTAACCAGCGATGTGGTAACTAATATCCATAACACGGTTGTCTTCAAAAAGGTCGTTTAAAAGCTTCTGCGAAATGTTTTAATAACTTTGTGGTTTATAAAGTTTCAGAAAAAAGATTTTAAATACAATTATTGGTCTGATCATCCCCGAGCAAGGTTTTGAACTTCACGGTCACTGTTGAGCTCCATAATTAGAAAAAAATCCCAAAAAACATGAAATCCTGTCATATTCACTTTACGCTCTATACATCCTTCAATGCATTTAACCCACAGGCCTACTACTATCTGCATTAGACAACAACACAGCTTTCACAGTGTCGTGATTAAACCTGGGATGCATTCACGCTGACAGCTCTAGTGATGACTCCATAGTGTGTAAGAACAGTGCGTTCTTATATTCGACAAACCCTCTGTAGATCATATTGGACTGTGATACACAACAATACCGTGCCTTGAAGCCACGTATCGCTTGTGTGGATGCGGCGCTCACACAGTTGCAGTCCCAGGCAGTGTTTTGGAGCGACACCCACGCGCGGCGCTTTTAGATCCTGCTGCAAACGTGGGGGCCGGGCGAGAGGCGGCCGTGGAGATACAGGACGATTATTGTTGTTTGTTTAGCGTGTGGCTCTGAGCGCTGTTTTTATTGTACATCCTTTTATTGAGCTGAAGAAAAGATGAAAAGGGTGAGATGGAAAGTGGGGTCTGGCAAATGACTACGGTGGTGAGTTTTGATTTAAAGGTCCTATATTATACAAAATGGATTCGTGGGAGGTTTAAGCAATGTTATGATGTTGTTACCTCGTCAAAAACATACTCAAAGTTGTATTTTGCTTCATTCACACATGTTTGAACACTGGTTTATTAGACTGCCTCCACCTCCAAAGCCCAGAATGCTTTGCTCCACCTTGTGATGTCATGTAGTGGCAGTTTCCAAGTTAACAGCTACTTTTTCACCTTTAGTTTGGTAGAGATTGGAAATTCCTTGGCTGAAATGAGTTCTCCCTGAGGATGTGCCCCCCCAGTGGTTCTGGTCTTGAACTTAGTATGTCAATGCCACGGGCCGGAACTGGATACTGATTTACAATTACTCTTACTTTAGCTGTAGTTTCCCAAACATTTTTTTTTTTTTTTACTTTTACTTAAAGTGATATTATTTTAAAGTAGTAATGCACAATCCTCCGCTATTCTACTCTTAAGTAATCCATCTACAGTTGTGTCAACCCTAGTTGCCTGGGATCCAGAATACACAATTCTCCAATACTTTACACATATGTGAGTGGTCACCAGTGAATCTTCCTGAGTTAACATGGGCGTGATTGACAGGTGGATTAGCCAATCAGGGATCCTTTGGTTCACATGTGTCACAGAATTGGACGACTGTGTGCGACAGTGTTGACCTGACTGATATCCCTGTGTACAAACAAATACAGGGAGATTTCAGTCTGGACTTGCCAGGCAACCACCCCAGGTTTGTGGTCTCCCACTTCTTCCCTCAGAGTACTCCCTTTATCTCTCTCCTCCTCAGTATATGCTCATGGTTGATAATGATGATCTGATGGTCTGCGTGGTTGGATCCTCCAGCCCAGCACCAGGCTTCCCCCTCTTCATTCCCAGAGAACCTCTCACCTCTCCCTAAATAAAGTCATAGGGCCTGCATGCTCTATGTGCTGCTGCACCATTCTACAGAGCATAATGCCTCTCTCTTCTTTCCCTAACTCACTGAGCATTGCCCTGATGTCGTGCCACCGTCTGCTGTTTTATGTGGATTCTGGTTTTGTATTAATTTGCAGGTTAAATGGAGTGTATGTAGCGGTGCTTAAAGGATAAATGGAGGCGACAGTAGCTCAGCTGGTAGTGTCCATCCACTGATTTGAAGATATTTTGGTTTAAAACTCACCATTTAATAGAACACTCAGATCTACTGACCCACAGGGTGCTGGTGTGATTTCAGGTCTCACAGAGGGATGCTGTCCTTGGGCAAGACACTTAATACCTCTCATTGTCTATATCTGGTGTATGAATGTGTGTGAATGGGTGAGTGGGTCCATGATGCTTTGAAAGTGGAAAAGTGTTGCATAAAAATGTGATGATGGCCATATGTCAGATTAGGATACTTTAATTCATTCAAATGTGTTATTTGTATTTTTTTGGCCTTTGCTCTTGAAGCGGGACTAAGCACCTAAACTCCACCAACAACTGTACACATTTCAAATAGAGCTGTTAAACTGGGCAGTACCTGGAGGACTAAAGAAGAGAGAGAGAAGAGGAGGGCGGGGTCTGTGGAACAGTGTGATTGGTCCAGCAGGTATTCACACTTCAAACCCAGCAACCAGGTGTTTGTAATCAGAAACACCTGGCTGTAATCAGGGCAGTCATTTGTGATGTCACCAACTACTGGAAATTGCAGAGGCCACTGAAGGCAGCAGAAACTTAGATTTAGGTATTTTGACCAGAAAGCTGCAAATTTACCTACTTTTTAAAAAAGTACACCATTTAGTAGTAGTTAAACGTGGATTTAGTGTTTAGTTCTGCTTTAAATACCTTTGCTTTGCTTTATCTTTTTTTGTTTTTTTTTGTTTTAGAGCTTAAAATAATCGTCTATGTATCTTACATTACACCTTGTGTACTTCAGTTTCAACAATACTGGAAAATAACAGGAATTACATTTGAAAAGTCACAAACTATTGCATTAGCTACTTTTTCCTATATGCTAACAGAGACATACAGCTACAATAAACACGATTTGATGGCAGTAATGCTTAGATTTAGAGTTATGGATTTAGCAGCAGACCTATTACAAAATACACTTTTCGGAGCTGTTAATCATGTTATAGCTTTTTTCAACATTTACTCTTTCACCATTGTATTGAGTGAATCATGCGTATGTGAGCAATCTTTAATCGCTTTTTTTCAAGACGCCATATAGCTGATCAACTTACACGGTCCAGCATATGACCTCTGTTCTATACTTTCTTTGTTCTCAGTTTTTTTGTGTGTTTTTTTTCTTAATCGTTGATATGGGCAGGATTTGACAGTGCGTAGTCATTTTGGTACAAATTAAATGATGTTGCAGTATTCTTTAATCTGGAATCAGCAGACTTGTTTCTTTCATGAAATCATTTTAGATCAATATTACAATTAAAAAATGTCCAAATTATAACATAGTCTTCAATGTGTGTCATAGATTATAACTATATAGCAGACACAATGTGCATGTGTGTGGGTGTGTGAAAACGTTACATACTATGGCCTTAAGATATTTATTTGGAAGATTACACTGCATGTTTTTATTGCTCAATTTGAAGTTGTAATTGTAATGTTTCATCCATTATGAAAGTCTGAAACCTTCCTCTGACATGAAAAACTTTTTATTTAATGTTAAGAAATTATTACTAGAGAATCAGCAGTGTCAGCATTAAGAATGGTAATTGGTATGATATAGTTTTAGTGAGATTTTATTGTAAAATTGTATTGTGCAATAATTGCCATGTGGACCATAACCGTGTTTCTCATTTGTCATATCATGTGAGACACCTCGACTGTTCAAATGGAGAGTCATCATCACTACACTTTAGCTTTAGCGGCTAACAGTGATAAGTAGTGTGACAGCTGCCCACACGGTGTCAGCATGTTAACGAAGATACAGAGAGGCCTCCAGACCAGTGGAGAGTGGGAGTAAGAGAGTGTCCATAAGCAAGATACTTCACCCACCATGTCCATGTATGCATGGGTTGTAAAGTACATTTTGGGGCGTTCAGTTTGCTCCTTTAAGTTATAAGCTTTTATGTGGAAGCAACTACATTGTCCAATCTGCACTTAAAAATGTTTTATTGTTTCAATGAATCCACTTCCATAGATCCATAGATTTAAATGGGACATTGTAGTTTTGAAGATTGTTTTCTCAAAATGCATTTTTTGTCCCATACAGGACATAAAGATAAGCCCTTAAAAAGCACATTATCCAAAATTGAAATTTGTTAGGGTTTAATCCACATTAGAATATTGTTTCTTCATTTTTTTTATTTTTTATTATTATTATTTTTTTATTATTTGTCTTGGGCAAATGGACATCTTTTCTCTTTGCATAGCCTAGGCAGCCACAATCGATATCAATCAACACAATGATACAAGAGACAAGGAAAAATAAACAAAAACAGACAAGCAAAAACATTAAAAATATACATGGAGATGTATTTAGCTTCATTCACTCCGATTTCAGTAATCCTATTCAAAAATTAATTACCTCTGAGTTTGAAATTTCCCAGAATTGTTGCATCATAGGTATAAACCCTGTACAGATTTTAAGTTCAAACATCATCAACAGACTTGGTTTAAGCATTTCAACAGCCTGCCAGCTACTAACCTGCCTATCTGCTACTTACCTGTTCAGTTCTACTCTTTTTTCTTTTTTTTTCTGTTGTCTGCTTCTGGGTCAAAATTACACATTGTGACATTCTAAGCCTGATTTATTAAAGTTTGCACACATTTTTATTTTTTGTGTCAATTTTAGTAATTAGTAAGTAAGAAGATAGTAAGAAGTTTATTTACTGAACATTATATATAACTTATCCTCTTTCCCCTCAGTAATTGCTTTCGTATCTAATATGCCTAGAAAAATGAAGCAAGAAATGTGTTTTTGTTTATGTTACCCAACTCATCCAAAGCCACATGTTTGGTAATGATCCAGTCAAGTCTGAAAAACATATCACATTACAGAAAGAATATCCAAAAGTTATGCACTCAGTTGAATTATAGTCACATATTTAGCTTGTACATAATTAGCATAAAATATAGAGTTATAATTTCCCTAAAATATAGCAATTTTAGTTTTGAAATTCAAAGTAACACATTTGAACTTCCAAACTGGTTAAACCCAACTGGTTAGCACGCAGATGTCATCATTAACTTTCTCTTTCCAAAACGAATTAGCATTGATTAAAACTTTTTACTCACATTTGAAAATCAGTGCCGTTTCTTTGTGGAATAATTTCAGATTTTTGCACAATTTCTCAATTTTCTCTTCACCCAGTATTTCGAATTTCGCCTTGCTCCACTCTGATTGCACGTTCCCTCTTTCTAAGTATCAAGTAGAGGTTGTACCAATGAAATTTTGGCTTTTTCTGCGTCAATACCATCAAATATTTATCCCGTACCTGTCTCCATCAAAGCACTTGCCTTGAGGTAAGCACTACACGGTCGGAGTGCAGAGAAAAGTCTATTATTTTAATCCAAGCGTTCGCACTTGTGTAGATGTGAATGACCTTGTCAGTGTTCAGAGAGCGCGTGTACTCGGGCTGAATGCTAAACCAGGATGTCCAAGTAAGATTATAGTCAAAACTAGAAAAGATAGTGAGGTTTTAAGCAAGTGTCTGGTTTTGTTCTGCCTGATAACAGATATATTACAGACTGTAGGGAGTGTTATGAAAGTTAATCTACATTGAGTTCCCTATTTTAAAGTATTAACGAAAGATGTTAAAGAAGGTTTATTGTGCAAAATCTACTTTTTGGAGTTTTCTACCATGTTATAACATGACCTCATCAAAAAGCATGCCTGAAGAGGTTTGATATGTCTGATATGCATGCATGTCTGAGTAATTTAGAGATCTCTCCTGAGCCCTATTCGAACTGAGCTTGCAGTTAGCAGCACAAGCCTAAGTCTCTCGTACAAGACTCAGCCCACAACTCTGAAGATGGTTTATGGTCTTAAAAACTGGGCAGAACAAGTCCAGATGTTTACCTGTGATGCCACAATCCAGGTAAAATGTATAAAGGAGATTTTTAAGTGCTCAGAAAAGATGAATTAGTGAATTAATGAAACAAATATGAATTCAACTCCAGGTAAGTTTTTAATGAGGGGACAATGTAACATGCTTAAAAGCTAAAAACATCTATTTTACCAGATATTGGTAATGATACAATAAACTCTAAATTCGCTTTTCTCTTTTATCATAAACGTTTGGGCACGTCCACAGTTTGCTCGTGGAAAACACTCCACTCCGGGTCAATAAGAGCTCTGATGGGCTGGCAATGCAGTGGGTGATTGCTGTGTTCTCTCCAGTTCAAACAGAGCACAAAGAATAACAGAAGTACCTGCAGGGCTCACAACAACAGTGATCCTGTGGAGGACAAAGCAAGACCAGTGTGAGAAAAAACAGAAAGGAGGTGATTCATACTTTGCCTTCTACTTTTTTTCTGAATTTATTTTATTTTTTAGGCTGTTATAGTGAAAGGTTGCCTGGCAAGACCAGACTGATATCTTTCTGTATTTTTTTTTTTTTTTTTATACAGAGGCATATCAGTCTGGTCCACATTCCCTCCATCGAGCCTCAAGCCAGATGAAATACTAATCGATATTAAAACTAGTATTGAAACTAGACTCTTTTGAGGATACTAAAAACATCACATTCACAGGACAGAATTGAACCTCTCCTGAATAGCTTCAGAAGGATCTGTATCAGAAATATACAACCACATAGACTGGACCATTATGGAACCTGGACAACTGAGGGATTACACAGAAGAACACACAATGATTACAATACTTTCTTTAATTGTTTTGCCTAGAATGATTAACAGTATTTTGCAAAACTTATCCAGTGGCCCCAAGACCTATAAAGCTTATCGTAATCACACATTATTACTATAGTAATTATTTGGAAACTATAGAACTGAAGATGCCTTTTAGATGACTGGCCAAACGTATTCACTCCCAAACTTTTGCCCAGAATAAATTTGTCTTTTGAAACAGGTCGAGATATTTTTTATGAAGGAATATATTGTTACCACAAATATATTATAGCTCAAATAAAGAACTGTAAAAGTAATTCCATTCCCATATTACATTGCACTTAACCACTAACAAATGCATGTGTGTGCCTCCTTCCCCCCTGCACATGAATGTTCTTAAATTAGCTGTTAAACTCAATGGGTGTAAGCAGCAGCCAGCAATTAATTACACGGTGTAAAACATTACCAATCCAATCAGCCGGCACACGCCTGGGACTTCATTTAGAAATGTGTGCTGCAGTTCTGTGTCAGTGTAGTCTGAAAAGGAGTTTAAGCATACTTTTACGTTACAAAACTGTATCATAACCTTCATGTTTGATAGTACTAGCATTTGAACTAAAATAGCATAGCGCTGAGAGTATGAATTGTAGTCTTTGATGCATTATTTGTATTGTTATTGGGGTTTTAACATGGTCTTAGCTTTGTTTTGGCATCCCATTATTTTAGAACTTGAAATTACTAAAAAAAAAAAAAAAAAAAAAAAAACAGACTCAATGAACCAGTTTCAATGGTCTCCTGATCTTGTACATCACGCCATCTACTGACAACGGAGGGAATTACCATCTGCATAACAATCAAACTTGGTAGTGAGGAACATGTCTTCATTACATTAATTAGAGTAATGTAAGCATGCAGCAGTGATCATCGCAATTTGAAGCAGAAGTGCTTAGAACAAGTCTGCCGATGATTTGTGGGCTTTAAAATTGCACACGGTCTCTATCTGTGACATCGCAGTCCCGAGTGTTTAGGGAGACTCAGAGAACTTTTTGCAGAAGATTACGGAAACCAGCATGAATAAAGTGAAATACAACTTCAGGTATGCAATAACATGGTTAAATGATCAACGTCAGATTTTGAGGAGTATTTGAGTAAAATTCATCTTGCCCCAGTGCAGAAATATTGCATAAGCAGCTTTTGAGGTTAAAATATGTGCTGTCTGCATCTAACTATAAGGCATTTTACTGTCCCACAATAAGAAAATGCTCTGTTACCAAGCTAGCTGTGAAAAGTGCGTATAAACTCATTGTAGTGAATAATTAGGATGCTCGGAATGCACAAGGTAAGTAGAGTAATTTTTGGACCGCTGCAAACTGTTAATAAACTAGTTCCATTTTTCACGTTTTTAGAACAGTATAAATTTGGTACATTGCTTTTAAACATTGTATTATGATTGATCAGTTTATTCAGTCCCTTTTGGAGATGCAATAGATGAAATGAGATACCCATAAACGCAGCACTAACATTATGACTATATGTATACAGTAACACGTATATTATGGTAATCTCACATTTATTGGAGGCTTCTTGATGCTGCTTGGACTCCTGCTGGGCTTGGGTCTTGTGAGGACGTTGGTTTGTTTGAAATCTCTCCTCAGATGTTTTTTTCGTCTTGATAACACTCTTCAGACCCTTCCTTGCATTTCCAACAGCTAAAGAGCGCAGCCCACACAATCTCCAGAGTGCCGTCGCGTCATCCTCCAGTGCTCCTCTCTGAACATACATGCTGTTATAGGCTAAAGACTGGTACAGCAGAAAGCCTGGAGGGCCGGACTACCATGGTGTATGTTTATCCTTATTTTCCTCTATCTGCACTGCCAGTCAAAAGTTTGGACCCAGCCCTTCATGCAATCTTTCTTGGGTTTTTTTTGTTTGTTTTTTTTTCTTCTTCTTTATGTTTACTACGTTCTACTAGGGCTGTCAAAAGTATCGAAAATCTGATACTAATCAATACTGGAAGTAGTATTTAAACTAGAAAGTCATTTTAGCAACAATCAATACTAAAAATTTGCTTTCAAAGAACAGAAATAAACCTTTCCTGAATAGCTTTAGAACAAGGGTTGGCTTTAACATTAAGAGACATTTGGACCCGGTTTCCACGGAAAAGAAAATACTGGTAGCTGCAAATACTTTTTGACATCTAAAATGAAGATAACACTGTATATATTGTTTGGGTTTTTTATTGTTTTTTTTTTATACCCTTACACTTTGTAGAAACAACTATAATGTTTCAAATGAATGGAACAATGAAAATTAAATATTTGCAAAATATCTGTATAAATATTTATTTTACCTGGTTAATGGGACTTCTGCTCCTGGACCTCTGCACAGCGTCTGCAAATCGGAGTGTACAAAGTCACTTTTATCTTTAAGCAGGACTGTACGCTGTTGTTTGTAAGGCGTGAGCGCAGTTTGTTTTTAACATGGTTCATGGTGGAGAATAGCTGCTCATGTACATACATTGATCAACAGGACTCCAAATGCAGATTTCTTCATGTTTATGTAGGTGTCAGGTGTCAGTCTCAATAAATGCACAGCAGTTTGGTGGGTATACTGGCTTCCACGAGTGGGACGCTTATTTTGAATGGCAAAAAATAATAAAATATAATTTTATATGAATATTTCAAGATCACAGTAATCTTCCAGTTTAGAACAACATTTTTTTTTAAATAACTAACACAAATAAAATACACTTCAATTAAATACTTATAATTGATTTTCTCAAGCCACTTGGAGCTGCAGTATAAGGATGAAAGAGCCACATGTGGCCCCGGAGCCGTTGGTTGCCGATCCCTGCTTTAGAATGATTTTGAGCTGTATCAGAAGTATAAAAGACCACATAGATTAGTATACATCTATGGATCAATATGGAACCTACCTGGACAATTAAGGGATTACAGAGATAGGCCACAATTAAGGGATTACAGAGATAGGCCACAATTAAGGGATTACAGAGATAGGCCACATGGAAATATATAAAAGAATGTACTATGATTTAAAAAAATAAAATAAATAAATAAACAAATATATATATATATTGTAGTGTTTAAATAGTGTTCTCTATTAATGAGTATCAAGTCTATTTTGTTAGTATACAAATTAAACTCACTGTACTTTCTATAGTGTTGATACATACTGAAGACATCAAATATATGATACGATGCAAGATGTATGGGATTATGTAGCAAGAAAAATAACTAAATATGTTTTATATTTTAGGTTAAGGTTGCTCAAAGTAGCCTCCCTTTGCTTTAAAGCGCCACCTTGGCCTTCTCTCAATGACCTTCATCATGAAGTCTCCTGAAATTGTTTTCACTGTACAGCTGTGCCCCGGTTCCCCTTGGTTCATTAGTGGAATGCCAAGAGTGTGCAAAGTACTTGTTGTTTGTTTACTTATTCCATGTGTCTTTCATAGTTTTGATGCTTTCATTGAGAATCCATAATGTAAATAGTCATGAAAATAAAGAAGAAGAAAAAAACAGTAAATGAAAAAGTGTGTTGATTTTTTTTTTTTTTTCTGCAAAACCCAACAAACGTGAAACATATCGGAAGGTCTGCTACCTACTTCTTTCAATGGAGGTGTTATTGCTTTGCCTGAAATGTTCCACAGTATGGCATTAAACATATCAATCTCCATGGAGATTATATGTCCAACGAGATTATGAGCTGAACCGATATTTTGAAACGGATATCCGATCCAACAATATTTTCATCTATAGTGACTACAAGCAATAAAAACATTTGTAATATAACTGACAGATACACTCACCTAAAGGATTATAAAGGATTATTAGGAACACCTAATGCAATTATCTAATCAACCAATCACATGGCAGTTGCTTCAACGCATTTAGGGGTGTGGTCCTGGTCAAGACAATCTCCTGAACTCCAAACTGAATGTCAGAATGGGAAAGAAAGGTGATTTAAGCAATTTTGAGCGTGGCATGGTTGTTGGTGCCAGACGGGCCAGTCTGAGTATTTCACAATCTGCTCAGTTACTGGGATTTTCACACACAACCATTTCTAGGGTTTACAAAGAATGGTGTGAAAAGGGAAAAACATCCAGTATGCAGCAGTCCTGTGGGCGAAAATGCCTTGTTGATGCTAGAGGTCAGAGGAGAATGGGCCGAGTGATTCAAGCTGATAGAAGAGCAACGTTGACTGAAATAACCACTCGTTACAACCGAGGAATGCAGCAAAGCATTTGTGAAGCCACAACACGCACAACCTTGAGGCGGATGGGCTACAACAGCAGAAGACCCCACCGGGTACCACTCATCTCCACTACAAATAGGAAAAAGAGGCTACATTTTGCACGAGCTCACCAAAATTGGACAGTTGAAGACTGGAAAAATGTTGCCTGGTCTGATGAGTCTCGATTTCTGTTGAGACATTCAAATGGTAGAGTCAGAATGTGGCGTAAACAGAATGAGAACATGGATCCATCATGCCTTGTTACCATTGTGCAGGCTGGTGGTGGTGGTGTAATGGTGTGGGGGATGTTTTCTTGGCACACTTTAGGTCCCTTAGTGCCAATTGGGCATCGTTTAAATGCCACGGGCTACCTGAACATTGTTTCTGACCATGTCCATCCCTTCATGACCACCATGTCGTGCAGTTCTGAAGGCGAAAGGGGGTCAAACACCGTATTAGTATGGTGTTCCTAATAATCCTTCAGGTGAGTGTATATATGTTGTCCTACTATAGGACATTACAGACAAAGCAAAAATATCTCCATGGAGACAAGCAGGTGGAGGACCATTAACTATTGTCTTATCATATTATTTTATATCTGTCTCATTATAAAGTAGTCCTCTTCTAAACCCATTTCTTTCATGCATGGTGACTCAAGAGCCACCTAATTTGTACCTGACAACCCTGTCCCAAAAGCACTGGCACAAGCAGCAGAGCTCTTTGAGTAGATAATATGAACATTTCAAGTGTCCAAATCTTGCTGTTAGAATAATGCTGCCTATTTGAGCTTTGGTAGACACACTGACTCATCATAACACTAATTATTTTTATTGCGTGCAATTTCCCAAACTGCCCTAATAGACTTTTTTATCTTGTTCCACTTTTTCCCCTTCCTTTGTTCCATGCAAGCACTGCCTAATAAGTGAACACGTACAGTAGTTAGCCAAGACATCTCTGCTGTAACCAGGCTAATTTGCGGCATCGATCTCCGCGCTCCGATAATGATGATGACCCTATAGTGTTTTCTCATTAGCAACGCCATACGGATGTCTTCTATTAGCGCGTGTACCTGACCCCCACCGCTCCCTTGTCCTCCACCTCCAAAACAATCTCTTTTTATGGCTTGTTTACGCTCAGAAAGATATTATCTCTAATGTGCAATCCGTTAAGACACCAACGCCGATGTCCGTATCAAATTGACTATAAGGTGCATTGGTGGAGATGTTACGGGTGGATATGGATATATTTCTTTGTATGTCCATGTTAGTTATGCGGAGTACATTGCTAGCTGTCATCTCGGTGCTGTCTAATCGCTGGAACGGTATCAGTGCAATGCAATGACAGGCGTCAAAATAACAATTGTTGCAGTCTGATTAAAGTTTGTATCTAAATGGAGTCCGCTGGCAGCGTGTGGTGTAGTGATGTACTATGTGATAGGCCTGTCAGAAGTTATAGTCAATGGTACCATCTACTAGTGAGTGAGGTTTGTTTTTTGTTTTTTTTTGTAATGTGAAATCTCAGTGAATTTTTCGTTATTAAAGATGCACTATGTAACTTTTCTCTAGGGGTTCTGAAGTCATCCTAGAGATGTTATTGTTTGTCTGAAATGCTATAACAACACAATCAGTGTGCATCCCGTTAATGAAACAATTGCACATCGCAGCAGGTTTGTGTAGTTGTTGTGTTACCTAAAAAAATAGATTGATTTAAACAATACATTTTCAGAAGCCTGTGATCAAAACGAGCATCCATGAACTGAAAAACTGTTGGCTAATGCTAGCTAGCTTGTGATTGTAATGTTATTTGGGAGGGTCTTGTCTAACAGCACAAATCATCTTACCTGTTGTAGTTCCAGGTAAATTCGTTCTTTATGGTCAGATTGTGTTAAAATAAACTTACAGTTTGCATTACATTCCCAGGGAAGGTTGATAAAAATCATCTGCAAAGTATCACTTGTGAAGGAGCATGGGCTTGTGGGCTGAACATTGCACAGAATCTTACAGCTAACCATAAGGTGTATTTGAATAGTGCCTGAGAGAGATCGCTAAATTACTCAAACATGCATGGATGACATAGAAAACCACTTCAGGGATCTTTTTGATGAGGGAGTAATGTTATAACATGGTAGAAAGCTCAAAAAAATCTATTTTACACACAGACTTTCTATGAGCAGGGTCACCTCTTCACACATCTGACCTGTAATTAACCAACTGTGTGTCACCATGGAGAAAGATATGCCAAGAAATGACATCTCCATGGAAACAAGAAGGACATTTATGGTAGAATGCACCTTTAGGTTTGCTGTGTTACACCTTTAATACCAAATAATACCATTCAAATGAATCATAATCATGGCTGTTGTGAGATGTGCACCACACATTAGCCTATCCTATGGGCTGAGGTTGTGTTTTATTTTTTATAAGCAGACAGAACTTTCCATTTTTCTCTCAGAATCTGAATTGTAATAATTACTTTAGCTCAAGTGTCGGGCGCCGCAGAAAAATGGGACGCCACACTGCAATCTAGTGGCTGTGCTTTGTTTGCAACCTTTCCAGTGCATTGACTTTGCCTGGTGATTGCAGCGGAGGAAACATGACTAATGACCAGGCAACTTTTTCACTCACCCACAGCGTCTGCTCCCACCAGCTGGATCAGTGTCTCCAAGTGAAGCGCTCTCCAACTAGCAAAATGCAATGATAAGCTAATGTCATTATTTTACACAAGGGAACTTTTAGGTCATGGGTTTGATTCCTGGGGTCTTTATGTGTGAAGTTGCGTCTATTATCTACACTGCCTGGCCAAAAAAAAGGTCACACAGTAATATTTTGTTTGCCTTTAGCTTTGATTACATCACACATTCGCTATGGCATTGTTTCGATAAGCTTCTGCAGTGTCACAAAATGTATTTCCCTCCAGTGTTGCATTAATTTTTCACCTGTTGCATTGATGATGGTCGAGTCTGATGCTGCACAAAACCTTCTCCAGCACATCCAAAAGATTCTCAATGGGGTTAAGGTCTGGACTCTGCGGTGGACAATCCATGTGTGAAAATGATGTCTCATGCTCCTGAACCACTCTGTCATCGCCTGATGAATCCTGGCATTGTCATCTTGGAATATGCCTGTGTCATCAGAGGAAAAAAAATCCATAATGGAATAACCTGGTCATTCAGTATATTCAGGTGTCAGCTGACCTCATTCTTTGAGCACAGACTGTTGCTGAACCTAGACCTGACCACCCGCAGGAGACTCGGACCTATTTGCTTAGTTAAATCCAGGCGTCGACTTTTTTTTTTTTTTTTGGCCAGGCAGTGTATTTCGCTCACAGAAAGTGCATGTTTGTCAGAAAATGTATCTAGAGCAATCAAAGCAGCTTTAAAGTGAAACTAAACACCCAAACTCTGCCCACAACCACATTTTGAGTAGAGCTGCTAAACTGGGCAGTGCCTGGAGGACTAAAGGTGAGAATGACAGTGGAGGAGGGGCAGGGTGTGGGGGTATGAGGAACAGTGTGATTGGTTTAACAGGTATCCATATTTCAAACTCCACCCCCACCTGTTTTTAATCAGTGCAGTCCTGCCCGATGTCACCAACTTCTTGAAATTGCACAGGCCACTGAAGGCAGCACACACCAGAAAGCTACAAATGTACCTAGTTTGCACTAAAGCTACCAAAAGAAAAATGACTACGAGCAGTAGACAATGCTATGCTACACCATATACACAGTTTAGTACCAAAAAAGTGGACTTAGTGTTTAGTTTAGTTTAGTTCCACTTTACGTTTAAGTTTATTATCATACTGTGGGCTGTTCCAGGCAAAGACGTAGAAATCTCCAAGGAGATAGTTAGCTGACCTTTCACAAGAAGTTATTATTGCCATTTCTAGAAAGTTCCACAGTTTGGCATTAAACATATCCCTTCACAGACACAAGTAGGTGACCCTTGTTACAGGTTTATGCTTTTTTTTTCAATATATATTTTGTGCAATAAAAGCTTTAACTGAATAAATTCATTATTCATTATTTTATGAATTAAAATTAGATACAGACAGTACATAGTGCTTATACAAAATATATGTACAAGGGCCAGACAAATTTGTCTTAAATACAAGGGAAAAATCTGGTACAGGACCTTATTATTATTATTATTATTATTATTATTATTATTATTATTATTATTATTATTATTTTATTTATTTTGTTGCGTTGTTAAAAATAATGGGAACACTATTTTTAGTTTAGGTTTTTTTTTTTTTTCCTTTTCTAGTGCACCTTCTAGTTTTCATCTCGCGCTTTAAAAACTACTGAAATTTCAGAACCACTAAATATATTCAGAACTTGTGGGAAGGCTTTTTTCTGTGGAAATGTGAACAAGAAGATTTTAAATAAAAATAAAAATCGAAAAACTTGGGAGAAGAGCAGACATGGAATAAAAGTTATAAAGTCTAACCATGCGAGGATTTCCACGCTGTCTAACAACTTGATCTAGATAATGAAAAACAGCAAAGATAAAAACTTTAAGAGTTTAGCTAACTGTGCTAGCACAGATAGCGCCGTAGTGTTTTATCACTGTTCCTGTCGGTACCGTTTGAGGAAGAGAAGTTAGCAGGCTAATTAAATAAAGCCCTGAGGATTGTCCCATAACTGTCAACAAACAAAAATAAAAGATGTAAAAGCTTCACAAGGTAGCTACAAATGTGCTTTAAAGGTTGAACTTGTAATGGCGACGATTCAGAGGAGAGAAATAAAGAACAATAACAAAGATACAAGCTGTCTTCAGTGTGCAATACTGGTACATTGAATTTACATTTCAAAGTGCTCATAGGAATATGAGTAAAATGTGTCTGGAAATAGCATAATCAAAGCCACAGTCCTGTAGTTGCATCTTGCATTGATATGTTTTTGTTGTTGTGTACTTTCCAGGAGGATTTTAATAGTAGGCTATTGTCTCTTGCTCATGCCCACTACACCCAAAAAGGCACCTGGCCACTGGGCCGATACACCTCTCGTTCAGTGTTGTATATATATGTAAGGTACACTAGATAAAATCATAAGGAAAAAAAACATAAATAAAAAAATAGTGTTCCCATTATATAGAGTTACAACGAGGCCAGTTACGTCGCCCGGACTGGCGTTACCGGGGCCCCACCCTGGAGCCAGGCCTGGGGTGGGTGCTCGGCAGCGAGCGCCTGGTGGCCGGGCCTTTCCCCACGGGGCCCGGTCGGGCCCAGCCCGAAGAAACGACGTGGGGCCGTCCTCCCGTGGACCCACCACCTGCGGGAGGAGCCATGAGGGGCGGGTGCGGAGAGATCCGGGCAGCAGTCGAAGGCGGGGACCTCGACGACCGGATCTCCGGACATGGAGACTAGCTCTGGGGACATGGAATGTCACCTCGCTGGGGGGGAAGGAGCCTGAGCTTGTGCGGGAGGTTGAGCGTTACCGGCTAGATATAGTCGGCCTCACCTCCATGCACAGCTTGGGCTCTGGAACCCAACTTCTTGAGAGGGGTTGGACTCTCCATTTCTCTGGCGTTGCCCGCGGGGAGCGGCGGCGAGCTGGTGTGGGCTTGCTCATTGCCCCACAGCTCAGCCGCTGCGTGTTGGGGTTCACTCCGGT
Organism: Periophthalmus magnuspinnatus; assembly: GCF_009829125.3. Lineage (NCBI taxonomy): Eukaryota > Metazoa > Chordata > Actinopteri > Gobiiformes > Gobiidae > Periophthalmus > Periophthalmus magnuspinnatus. The sequence continues at coordinate 28,762,429 of NC_047144.1, read as the reverse complement.
GAACGAGAGGGTCGCGTCCCTGCGCCTTCGGGTCGGGGACAGGTCTCTCACTGTTGTGTCAGCCTACGGGCCAAACAGCAGTGCAGAGTACCCGGCCTTCTTGGAGTCCCTGGGAGGGGTACTAGACAGTGCACCAACCGGGGACTCCGTTGTTCTCCTGGGGGACTTCAACGCCCATGTGGGTAACGACAGTGACACTTGGAGGGGCGTGATTGGGAGGAACGGCCTCCCCGATCTGAACCCGAGCGGTGTTTTGTTATTGGACTTCTGTGCTAGTCACAGCTTGTCCATAACAAACACCATGTTCGAGCACAAGGGTGTCCATCGGTGCACATGGCACCAGGACACTCTAGGTCGGAGGTCGATGATCGACTTTGTTGTCGTGTCATCTGACCTTCAACCACGTGTCTTGGACACTCGGGTGAAGAGAGGGGCTGAGCTGTCAACTGATCACCACCTGGTGGTGAGTTGGATCCGCTGGCGGAGGAGGAAGCCGGACAGACCTGGCAGGCCCAAGCGCATTGTGAGGGTCTGCTGGGAACGTCTGGCGGAGCCCTCTGTCAGGGGGGTCTTCAACTCCCACCTCCGGGAGAGCTTCTCCCTGATCCCGGGGGAGGTTGGAGACATGGACTCCGAGTGGGCCATGTTCTCCACCTCTATTGCCGATGCGGCTGCTCGTAGCTGTGGTCGTAAGGTCTGTGGTGCTTGTCGCGGCGGCAATCCCCGAACCCGGTGGTGGACACCGGAAGTAAGGGATGCCGTCAAGCTGAAGAAGGAGTCCTATCGAGCCTTGTTGGCTCGTGGGACTCCTGAGGCAGCTGATGAGTACAGGCGGGCCAAGCGTGCCGCGGCTCGGGCAGTCACAGAGGCAAAAACTCGGGGTTGGGAGGAGTTCGGGGAGGCCATGGAGGAGGACTATCGGACGGCCTCAAAGAGATTCTGGCAAACCGTCCGACGCCTCAGGAGGGGAAAGCAGTGCTTCACCAACACTGTTTACAGTGCGGGTGGAGAGCTGCTGACTTCGACTGGGGATGTTGTCGGGCGGTGGAAGGAATACTTTGAGGATCTCCTCAATCCCACTGTCACGTCTTCCGAGGAGGAAGCAGAAACTGGGGACCCAGAGACGGACTCGTCCATCACCCTGGCTGAAGTCACTGAGGTGGTTGGCAAGGCTCCGGGGGTGGACGAGATCCGTCCTGAGTACCTCAAGTCTCTGGATGTTGTGGGACTGTCTTGGCTGACACGTCTCTGCAACATCGCGTGGCGGTCGGGGACAGTACCTGTGGAATGGCAGACCGGGGTGGTGGTCCCTCTGTATAAGAAGGGGGACCGGAGGGTGTGTTCCAATTACAGGGGAATCACACTCCTCAGCCTTCCCGGTAAGGTCTATTCCAGGGTACTGGAGAGGAGAATCCGACCGATAGTCGAACCTCGGATTCAGGAGGAGCAGTGTGGTTTTCGTCCTGGTCGTGGAACACTGGACCAGCTCTATACTCTTCATCGGGTCCTCGAGGGTTCATGGGAGTTTGCCCAACCAGTCCACATGTGTTTTGTGGATTTGGAGAAGGCATTCGACCGTGTCCCTCGTGGTGTCCTTTGGGGGGTGCTCTGGGAGTATGGGGTCCGGGGCTCTTTGCTAAGGGCTGTCCGGTCCCTGTATGACCGGAGCAGGAGCTGTGTTCGCATTGCCGGCAGTAAGTCAGACCTGTTCCCGGTGCATGTTGGACTCCGCCAGGGCTGCCCTTTGTCACCGGTTCTGTTCATTATATTTATGGACAGAATTTCTAGGCGCAGCCAGGGGCCGGAGGGGGTCTGGTTTGGGAACCACAGGATTTCATCTCTGCTGTTTGCAGATGATGTTGTCCTGATGGCTTCTTCGAGCCAGGACCTGCAGCAGGCACTGGGGCGGTTTGCAGCCGAGTGTGAAGCGGCTGGGATGAGAATCAGCTCCTCCAAATCCGAGGCCATGGTTCTCGACCGGAAAAAGGTGGTTTGCTCTCTCCGGGTGGGTGGTGAGTCTCTGCCCCAAGTGGAGGAGTTCAAGTATCTCGGGGTCTTGTTCACGAGTGAGGGAAGGATGGAGCGGGAGATTGACAGGCGGATCGGTGCAGCGTCTGCAGTGATGCGGTCGCTGTATCGGTCCGTTGTGGTAAAGAAGGAGCTGAGCCGGAAGGCGAAGCTCTCGATTTACCGGTCAATCTACGTTCCTACCCTCACCTATGGTCATGAGCTTTGGGTAATGACCGAAAGGACAAGATCGCGGATACAAGCGGCTGAAATGGGCTTCCTCCGCAGAGTGGCCGGGCGCACCCTTAGGGATAGGGTGAGGAGCTCGGTCACACGGGAGGAGCTCGGAGTAGAGCCGCTGCTCCTACACGTTGAGAGGAACCAGCTGAGGTGGCTCGGGCATCTGCTCAGGATGCCTCCTGGACGCCTCCCTAGGGAGGTGTTCTGGGCATGTCCCACCGGGAGGAGGCCCCGGGGAAGACCCAGGACACGCTGGAGGGACTATGTCTCTCGGCTGGCCTGGGAACGCCTTGGGGTCCCACCGGAGGAGCTGGAGGACGTGTCCGGGGTGAGGGAAGTCTGGGAGTCCCTGCTTAGACTGCTGCCCCCGCGACCCGGCCCCGGATAAGCGGAAGAAAATGGATGGATGGATGGCTGTTCCCATTATATTTATATCAGACCTGGATGACTGAGGGATTACACATCATTTATATGGTATACGGGCTGGTGGTGCAGATTGGCAGCCTCACTTCCGTCAGTCTTCCCTAGGGCAGTTGTGTATAATAGTAGTTTACCAGCATCGAATATGGAGTGAATGAATCCTGCACTGTAAAGCACTGGGTGTCTTGAAAAGCACTGTATAAATCCAACCCAATTATTCATTCATATTGAAAGTGATATATTGTCATTCCCAAGGATATAATGTTATTTCCTCATGAACAACAGACCTGGAGTTTTGATTTGTTTCATTCACACATGTGCATCATACAGGGCCTGCATATTTAAGGTGTTTTTTTTTTTTCCTCAAACTGCAAACACTGTTCCACCTTGTGATGTCATGTGGCAATACAGGAATACACATTCACTAGAATCATTAAGATGATTTCAGCCCTGGAATTGCTAATCTCTACTGAATAAAACATAAAAGGAGCTGTTAACTTGAAAACTACTGCTTCATGACATCACAAGGTGGAACAGAGCATTTTGATCTTTGGAGATGTTACAGACTAATAATAAAAGGTGAATCAAACATGTGTGAATGAAACAAAACACAAATCCAGGTCTGTTTTTGAAGAGATAACAACATTATAACATGGCTTAAGGCTCATAAGAGTGATATAGGACCTTTAAGGCAAAAATAAATCATCTATTTCCAGCTGCATTACTGAACGGGCTTTTTCATTGCTGTGATTGTGAATAAAAAAAATAAAAAAAATACATAAGCAAATCAAATAAAATTAATAAAATACTAATGGACCAGGAGTAGACACAGACCAAATACATGGTTTGACTTGTCTTCCATTAAACTTCTGCAGAATGGTTTAGCTCAGCGGAGGACCTCTACCACCTCAATTATAACCACAGCAGATGTGGAATATACATAACCCGATATTAGTGCATAATACCACATATGTATGCAGGTTAGCTTACATTATAAAGTAATTGCTACTCTCCAAAGACCATTTTTCTCAATTTGCTGAGTGGAGTTATGCAAAGATGGTGGTCGCTAGTAGACGCTTTGGTGTGGTTTGAGAATTCATATATGGAACTACGGTGTTGGTTTTGATTTAGAAGTCAATTTGTTCAGAGTAAGCACTTTTAAAGATATTTTTCCTTGATTAAAAAAGTTTCTGAAAAGATGCATGTTTTGAAGGCCTTGCTGCAGGACTTACTGGATTTCAGTAAACCTGTAGGTATTTATAATAATAAATAATAATAATACATTTCAATTAATTTAAATTCAATTCATTTTATTTTTGTAACGCCCAAAATCACAACAACAGTTGTCTCGAAGGGCGTTCATGTTTTGGTTGATGGGGGAAACCGGAGTACCCGGAGGAAACCCATCCAGACACGGGGAGAAACATGAAAAACTCCACACAGAAAGGCCTGACGACCCGGGGATCCAACCAAACCTTCTTGCTGTGAGACATGAGTGTTGCCACTCAGCCACCGTGCTGCCTAAACATTTTATTAATAATGCACTCTTCATTCAACAGAATACCAGAGTGCTACAATAAAAAATAACTTTAAAATACTAATTGCTAAAAGGTAAAAACATCAACAATAAGCTTTTCTAAATAAAAAGCTTTAGACCCTGGAGTGTGTAGATTTAGTTTGAGAAAATATTGCACGAGATGTCAGCACTGGTGACTGTGATGTTGAAGAGGAAGAGATGGAGAGGCTGAGGATGCAGATGGTTCTACTGCTACTGTGGATAGGATATAAGAGGTTAAAGTGTATGTAAGATTTAGGTTAGCCCATGTGACACATAAACATGGCCTAACTCTGTCCCTAAGTACAAGGTTACCATCTTCAAATATGACTTTTACTGATAACAATTGTAATGATGATTTGTTCTTAGTTACAAAAGCATTATACATGACAGCCATGCTGCTTATATTATACTTTGGTGTTTTGGTTCTGAAGACAATTAGAAATCAGAAAGTAGTTGGTTTAAACCTAGAATGCCTCTCTCTGATCTGAATCACTACCTAAACCCCAGCACCTGTAGCCATCATGAATCAGTGCTAGTGCAGCCTCTGCAGCTCAGTGAGTGAGTTTTGGAGGTTCTGAGCTTTCTCATGAGACATAGTCCGTCCATATACTGAGAATGAGATAAACTTGTATGTGCCCTTGATATGCATCTTATCTTAAGCGTACAATTATTCAGATTCAAAGAAAATTATTTAGAGTTTCACATAATCTATTTACAGTATATATGTCAATTTAACATGGAACACTTCGATGGAAAATGGAGACCTATCTAACAGTTTTCACAGTGCTAGCTAACCCTAACCTTTGAGGGTTTTAGGGTTGCAGTTTGAGACTGTGGGAGTGTAGATAGGTGATTCAAAATGACAGAATATGGTTGGTAAAATCCTTGTTGAATTTTTGCATTCAGTTAGAAGTTTCAGATACTATTGAAAACGCAACCCGCAAACTACACTGTCTTCATAAAATGTCTGCCTTTCTAACCAGATTGCATTTTCCCTTGTCTAGGTGGGCGGGACCATGTACAACACAGGCCGCCACGTGTCCCTGCGATTGGACAAGGAGCACCTGGTGAACATCTCGGGAGGACCAATGACGTACAGCCATCGTCTGGAGGAGATCAGGCTACACTTCGGCAGTGAGGACAGCCAGGGCTCAGAACACCTGCTCAATGGTCAAGCCTTCTCTGGAGAGGTAAGGCACCAGGCATAACGGAGGCATTATAAGGCCGCAAGATTAATCGCAATCGAAATTGCATTTTGAATGGATGCAATTAGCAAATCATAAAAGCCTCAATTTTTGAAGTACCGTAACAAAATCTCCTGTCTCATTCTGCATAAAAACTGCTAACCTTGTAGTTTAGATCGGTGCAAACATATTCTGAAACGTGAATCTGGTATTGGTTTGTCATATTTCAGTCTTTTTGTCATTTTTTCTGGACTGATTTAAAGAGTGAATATTATGCAAAGTCGATTTTCATTTTAGCTTTCTTCCATGTTATAACATTGTTTTCTCTTCAAAAATATGCCTGAAGAGTTTTTAGATGTCACCCAGGCATGTTTAATTATGTGATCTCTCCCGGGCCCTAATCGAACCCTCCTTGTGGTTAGCTGTAAGATTCTGTTGATGTAAGCATCCAATAGAAATGAGCACAATGTTTGAACGAGTCTGGTGATGATTTATGGACTTAAAAACGCAACAGTCCTGGGAAAATTCATATAGTATATTTTCTGTGGCTCAGAGGCAAATGACTTTATAGAGAGGATTACTAAAACAAGTGTGAAAGAAGCAAAATGCAACTCCAGGTATGTTTTTATGAAAGAATAATAATGCATCTCTCCAAAGTTTCTGGATTTCCTTTTTTACATTTTGTCTCAGAAAGAAATAGTCCTCCCCAAAGCTTATGAATATATGTGTAAGACAAAACAATATATACAAATAAACAAAAAAAGCCCCTATCCACTGCCAAGCCTCAGTCCTGACTGAAGCATGCAGCAGCAGGCAAATGATGTACTCAAGTAACAGTACCATAACTTCAAAATATTACTCAAATATTGAATATGTCAAGACAAAATATTTAAAAACAGACCCCAAAAGTGAGGTAAACTAAACCTTTCTGAAGGAGCAGACTAAAAAACACAGATATTCAAAACATCATATTTTCAGTTTACAGATTTTGTCACTTGTAGACTTACATACAGTGGAAAGAAACTTATTCAAGTAAGAGTACTGTTACACTGTCAAATATATAGTTTTATATTTATATAAGTATAATATATTCAAGTACATGTACATGAGTATATTTAACAAAGTACTATCCACCTCTATCTGTGGACTCCAAAATCAAATTTGTCTCGAAGCTCTAAAAGGCTGAATGATTCATAATGTGGGAGCTTTAGAGATTAGCATCCCACACGGCCCTCGCAGTTACTCACACATGTCATGAGCTTAAGTATTAGCCCATTGTTCCACAGAGCTGCGAGTCACTCATTCGGCTGTAATCTGCAATTAGAGCTATAACCAATTTGTGTGGTAACAAAATAATTGTGCTCTCGACAGGCAAATTTATTCTAATTAATGTTAATGATGTACCTACCGTGAGTCTGAGAGCTGGTTTTCACTTGCTCTTGGACGCGCCATGGTGACAGAATCCATTGGGAAGTAAACAGTGCGTTTGATTTGCACTGCAGCGTACGAGAGGTCAAGTCAGCCATGACCCTGTGTCCACTGTCCACTGTCTGAGAGAACTGGACCTGAGAGGGAGAAAAAGCAACGGTGGTTTCTGCAAGACAAAAGGACAAAGTTTAAAATGTTTCTAAAGGGCCAGATTACAATAAATTAACCATAACCATCCCGTGCACAGTGTTCTCTTATCGCGGGGGTTACGTTCCAAAAATAACCCGCAATAGTTGAAATTCGCAAAGTAGTCAGCTTTATTTTTTACAATTATTACATATATTTTAAGAAACCCCTCTCCACACACTTTATACACAGGCTTTCACATTTTCTCACATTTTTCTCTTGTTTAAACACTCTCAAAGTTCAAACCTCCATAGATTAAAAAAAATTGAATAAGCACAGTACTATAGAACAAAACCAAATACTATACTGTACTTTAAATAAAAATGACTACTTTTAGAAACACTGTAACACATTTTATTTTAATGATCAACCTATGAGGTTGGACACATAAGAAATGATTAATAGTGACTCAGGTGTATTTCACAGTTCCTCTGACCACGCCTCTTCATCCTGGCGCCGCTGTAATGTCTCGTAATGTTCTTTTTCCTGCAGTCACTGATCCACAAATCTAAAGCACACTCCATCCACACATCTTGTCTCTCCATCTTGTTGCGGGCAGTTCCAGCCGGCAGTTCCCGCCACGTAACTTCTACGTTCTCTTAGCATGTTCAGAAGTCCAACTTTTTCTGCGATGGTTAGCATCTTCCTTGGCCTTTTGGGTGCGGGTGTAGGTGCCTTTGTCGGTGCAGAATGTTTCATCAACATTGTGGGTTTTGTTGGGGAGAAAACTTGCAAACATACAGCACTTCAGAGTCACACAGCGATCCAACATTTATGTAAATTTGGCTGAACACATTCTGTACTGTACAGGAGACACGGCACGTCCCTCAGCCAATCAGAACACAGAACACAGCGTTCGTACACCGTTAAAAAAAACATGCAAAATGCACACACACAAAAAAATCCACGACACAGCGAGATCACTCAGAGCAATATCACATTACAATCGACATCTTCTGTAATGAAACTACTGCAAATCGCATGAGGTTTGTAAAGCTGGAATGTATTGTTTTGCATCATATATATTTATGAAGAATTGTCATGTGGGAGCATGGATGACGTAGGCTTGTGGGCGGAGCATTGGACAAATCTTAAGGAGGGTTCAGAAAAAGCCTGGGGGTAAATTATTCAAACATGCAGGGATGACATATAAAACCATTACAGGCATGTTTTGATGAAGGAACAACATTATAATATAATTGCAGAAAGATTTAAAAAAAAAATTGCGCAATACCCCCTCTTTACTCCGCCCACAAGCCGCTTTCACCTATGCTCCCACACGGCCATTTTTCATAAATACACAGAAGCAGGTTACAAAACAATACGCTACAACTTGACAAATCTGACGCAATGTGTGGTAGTTTCATTAGGAGGATGCACGCTGGTAGTGAAGTGATAGTGCTCTGAAGGGTGTGGGGAGCAAAGGGAGGCGGGACTCAGAGCAGCATAAACAAAAGTGAGTTTTATAAAACATGTTAATAAGTTGTTTTTGGCAAATAATAGCATTTTCAAAACAATAAAATGTAACATGGCAATGTAAATATGTTATGTGTTAGCAGTTAATACCTCACAGAATACCCCACTTTAATTTCATATTCACTAGAAGTGTCTCCCCTTCAGGTACATACTTTGGCCTTACATATTATACTTTGTTATATTAGAAAAAAAACATGTTTTCCTGTTTTCCCCATTATTCATAATATTACCTCTCCTTCACCTCTCTTATCTTGTACTGCCTCTCTATCAACAAATATTGCTACCGGATACATTTGTTTCATTTTTTTTCTTTTAAAAGCTTATTTTTTCCCCAATCAGAACAAAAACACAACCTTGTGCTCTCCACCCCACAAGCCCCGCTACCAAGCAACCCCTATCCCTCTCTTTGAAACAAGTAAAAGAAACAAAAAAAAAAAAAAAAAAGCCAGCCTATTGATGGTTTCAGCAAGTCCTTGAGAATTTTACAAAGACCGATACATTCTCCATATTTGAAAGACACAGCTTGTTCTGAACAGCAACCAGATGGACATGCATAAGAGCACATACCACTCCGCACAGATATCTCCATAAATGAATTCTATAGAAGACCACCTATATATAGCTTAGTCTGCATATGCATGTGAGCGATAGTGGGTTAACCCTGATGATGCGCACTGGCTGCTTGAAGGTAGAAGATGGAAAATTCAAATCTCTCAAAAGAGCTCAAAAGAGCTGTCAATCTAAGTCCATGTGTGTTGAAAGTACACATGGCCATGATCTGTGTATTAGCATGCATGGAGTGCTTATCGATACCTGGCATTTCAACAGTTTCATGAAACTAGACCAGGGGTGTCAAACACATTTTCACCGAGGGCCACATTAGTAAATGGCTGCCCTCAAAGGGCCAGATGTACTACTTTTTTAATTTTTTAATTAACTGTTTCTGTATTTATCACTTATTCACATTACAAATATTGCATATGCATTTGCTTGGATGTAAAAAATAAAGCTGTGTAACTGCGTATCTACTGATAAAATTATGTTATATATAATATATATAAGACCATCATACCTTTTAATTCACCCTGTCGAGGGCCACATAAAATGATGTGGAGGGCCACATTTGGCCCACGGGCCTTGAGTTTGACACATGTGAACTAGAATATGGAAAATAAAATATATACTGGTGTACAAACACTGCATTGAATCCATATCAGAAATTTTATATCAAACTTTATATCATCACCCCTACTATTATGAACAACAGTATTAGTAGTAGTTTCCCATGTATTTGAGCAAAATGCAGTTCTTGTCAAAATATGTCTGCATTTAATTATAAAGCATTTTATTTGCTGGGAATCAGAAAGTGGTCATTAGCATGCTAGTTTTTGTTAGCAATAATGATGACAAATCTCTGCTCTGGTCTGTAGTGTATTGTTTTGTTTCCTTCTTTTGCATATTTATGAATGTGGGAGCATGGGTGATGGAGCCTTGTGGGCGGAGTCTTAGTACAGAGGTGTGGTCTCAGATAAGGAGTGTTCAAATATACTGACCAGGAGAGATTGCAAGATTAGTCAAATATGAGTTGATGACATCTAAAACCTCTTCAGGCATGTTTTTGATGAGGGAACACCTTTATAACATGGTAGAAAGCTCAAAAAGTTGATTTTGCATAATACCCCCTCTTTAAGACAGAAACAACCTAAATATGCAGACGTGAATGAAACAAAACACAGTTCTGTAATTTTTTGGTGAAGGGATAAAGATTATGTGATTGTTAAAAGCGTTACAAAATTTGGAGAGATTCATTTTACCTTTTGGTACTTTACAGCTGCTAGTTTAGATTCCCAGCGCACAGTCACCTTTCACTAACCTGTGGGCCTTAAATATATTACACTGCACTTAGCACATTAGCACAAAGTGAGTACGAGCGCGGCAGGGACATTAGCGTTTCATTTACACACGACTGCACTCCACATGGCACTTTTACTACTAGACCTTTGTAATCCAACACAAACACAAAGCTAACCAACTGCCTCAAGTGTATCATTTCTGGTGGAGACAAGCAGATCTGCCACCTGCTTGTCTCCATGGAGATGCTATTGCTTTTTCTGGAATATTCCACAGTGCAGTTTGGACTCAAGGTGACAGTGACACAGCAAGACCGAGTTACAGGTCATTGATGGAGAAGTGACCCCATTTTCAGCAAAGAGGGGTTATTTTGCTTCTGTGGGGTATTTACTGCTAACACAAGACATATTTAGATCACAATGTTACCTTTGATTGATTTGAAAATGCTATATTTGTAGAAAACAATCTATTAACAGACTTTGAAACTACTGCACATCAGATCCTGTTTGTGAAGTTATAGTGTGTTGTTTTGTGTCATGCTTTTGTATATTTATTGAGAGTAGTCAGTGTAAGTTTGTGGGTGGAGCATTGGGCAAATCCAACAGCTAACTGTAATGAGAGTTCGAATAGGGGCCGGGAGAGATCACTAGATTACTGAAACATGTATGACATGACGTCTTCACCCGTAATATCCCCTCTTTAAGAATCATCAATATTTTTATTCATAGGAATATTTTCAGCAACAAACGCAGCCTTAATTAAATAAATTAAATACAGATAAGTTCAATGCTTTGCTGTGGAACATTACAGGCAAAGTAGTAACATCTCCAAACACACAAGCAGACAGAGTACCATCCGCCAGAAAAGTTACACAGTGTTTGATGGTACTCAGGAGTTCATTTATGATCTTGGTTTGAGATGTGGCTGCCATTGCACACCACATTCACAAAAGCAAAGTAGGTGAAGTGTCTTGCTCAAGGACACAATAATATTATGCAATTCTCAGAGCTTGGAATGACACCCACTCTCCTGAGTTAGACCTGGTGCACAGTTGGTCTTTAGGTTAGACATTGTCACTGTCATCCCCTCTACTACCACTAGACTTACTACTACTAGTAGTTCTACTACTACTACTGGAACTTGCAACCTTTTACTGCATTTGCTTAAATAATGACTTATTATAATAATGACTCTACTACTAGAGCTACAACAACAATAAGAACTACTACTACTACTACTACTACTACTACTACTATAACTTACAACAAACAGCCTCTACTATACAAGCTTAAATAAGGACTTACACTGTCATCATTTGCAATTTGTATGCTCTACTACTAGGCCTACTACAGCTACTACTACTACTATTACTACTACTGTTAGTGTTGGGTGAGTTACTATAATACTAGTTACAAAGCTACATATTACTGCCCCAGCAATGTAACTGAATCACAAGTACAAAGTTTGTTTCAAGATTTCATTTTTTTTTTTTTTTACTATGGATCATACTTGGATGACTGAGGGATTACACAGACATCTTAGTAATGCATTTTACATCACCACATTACTGAAAAATGAAATATATTAATCTAACACTGTCTACTGCTACTGGAACAACAACAAGTACTACTAGTACTACTAGTATTACTAGCACTAGTAGTACTATTACTTTTACTAGTACTATTATTGCTATTACTATTATTTTTACTACTATTACTACAATTACTAGTAATATTATGACTATTACTACTACTACCATTATTACTATTACTACTACTACTATTATTACTTTTTTTATTATTATTTAAATGGGACAGTGGATATTCATGAACATGTAAATATGCCAGAATTAGCCCGAAGGTGACTTTACATCTGTCGTCCTTGGCAGGTTAGAGAGATAGAAACAACAAGAAACTTTTATTACTACTACTACTACTAGTACTACTACTACTACTACTACTACTACTACTACTACTACTACTACTACTACTACTACTACTACTACTATTACTATTACTACTACTTCTATACTAGTAACTTACAATAAACAACCTTTACTATACTTGCTGACAGAATCACACCATGCTCATGAAATATTACTACTACAGTTACTACGAGGGGGCAGGTCAGCTGTGGCCCGTTGGTTAGAGCTGGGGTCAGAGGTCAGTGTGAGGTCGAAGTTCGGTGTGTGCATGACTAACTGGTGGTGGCTGAAGGGGACAATGGAGCCTTACTTATTATTGTGAGTAGTACTAATCTTATTTAGTATTATTAGTAGTTGGGTTAGGGTTGTTATTACTACTACTGCAACAACTATTACTTCTGCTATCACTACTTCAACTTCTACTTACAATACAATACAATAACATCATTCCTTGCATTGAGTGTAGGCCAATGCATATAAATATTCAGTTGCATATTTACTCCTTCTATTGAATTCACCCATAAATAGGCCTCTCATAAAATGTATGTCTTTCCTTCACAAAGAACAGAATATATTTACATTCATTTACATGCAACAACAGTCTAATTAAACTAGAGCAGAAGTCACAGTGGGGCATATATTAAACATCTGTGAAGGCAAACACGGTGAGGAAGATTAATTGTAAAAAAGAAAAAAATCTTTGTGTTTTCTTGAGACAGCTATATCGTCTCCTCCTTCGTTGCATCGTTAGACCTGGGGACTGAGGTATTATGCAATGCACGTAGGGTTGTTGAAAGTCTTGAAAATCAGTTACTAAACGCTACTAAAACTTGTATCGAAGCTAGATACTAATTTGAGCAGATATCAATAATAAATGGTCACATTCACAGGACAGAAATGAACCTTTCCTGGATAATTTTAGAATGATCTTGAGTTGTATCTGAACGAGTATAAGACACATAGACTAGTATACACTCATGGACCACTATGGCACATACCTGTACCACTGAAGGATTACACAGACTTAAGGCACGTGGGAATAGAACAGTACCAACATTTAATTCTGAAAATCACAGTCTATTGGCTGAAGAAAGAATGTTTTTTATTATCATTGTGGTATCGGAATCGGTATTGAGTCTATTCCTTAGTTTTGAAATCAAGTTTGAAAATTTAGCATCGTGGCAATGCTAGCGGCAATACTGTTTCCTTCTTCTTTGCATCGTTGGACCGGGGGGGTTAAGGTATTATGCAATGCCCGTCCCTCAAGCTGCTTTAGTCTAATCTGAAAATGAAACACCTTGGATTGGTAATAAGCGCTAAAATATTCTGCATAAACATCTCTAGCAGCGGGGCAGTGACTGCACGCTTCACTCATTACAATGTGTTACCCTGATACAATGGTCCCAGTGTGAGGTGCAGCACGGTGCATTCACTTCATACTGACCTGGGGTTGTAATGGTAAACATGCCAATGATTCAAGTGTTTATGTTGAATGTAGTGTCATTTAAAAGGTCAGTAGCTGAATTGTATTTTTTCTAGTTCAGGTTAATGTCCTTCACTTTATGCAGTGAAATTAATGAAAAAGAGAAGAGAAAGTAAATGAGATTTAAAGGTGCTATTTGCAATTTTCTAGACATGTTATGTCACCTGCATTCCATAGAAAATAGAAAGTTAAAACCTTAGTTAAGAACATTCTCCGTGGATATATTATAGCTAAAGGAACAACATTTCCATGGAAACAAGCAGGAGGAGCTCCTCTTCCAGGTCAGATAAGAGGTGTGGAGATGCCTTTCAGTGCAAGAAAAACATTTATTTTAGTCTATCAGGCCAAGTTACAGGTCAGATCTGTTTAAAGGCAACCCCTCTCAGATACATGTTTATTGTTATTATTTCCTGGTAAGGAAACACGCAGAATTTTTGGGAATTTCTGGTTGTTTATTTTCTGAATACAAAGGCTACTGTAGGTCGTAACCCACGCCAAAACAAGAGCAAAACAACAGCAGTCTCAACACATTAGAGCCAGTCTCCAAAACAGACCAGGAACTGACAAATAGAAACTTGATTCAGAATGCTAGCTAATATCTGAATATGCATTAAAGAGGACATATTACACACACACACACACACACACACACACACACACACACACACACACACACAAAAAAAAACTAAACAAAAATTCCAACACAACACAAAACACAAAATTCCACTTCTGAAATCCCACTATGAACAGTTGGAGCCAGTTCTGCAGTTTTAACATTAAATCATATTACATTTCTATTATAAGGCCAATGTAGATCAATATCAACATTATCAATGAAAAAAGGTAACATAATGATCTATTTTTGTTATATTTCATTAAGCCTCTGTCCTCTTTGCTGTACTTTTGAGGTCATGTGATCGAAACTAAAACTTGCTTGTCAAAAATTTACAATAAATTAAACTTAAATTTTACTTGTGCAGAGGGAAGTGGGTGTGGGAGAGATCCGTGCCATCAGGTGTAAAAACGGCACTTGAAACGCAGCGGCAGAAGCGTAGACACCTGGCTTATGTTTGGGTACACACTGACAGTATATAGTCCCATCTGTGCTTTCAACCAAATGACAATCTGCTGCAGAGACGAGGAGAGGCAGGAGGAGCGGTGACAACCCAGACGAACAGCAACAATGCACACACGTCACCCAACAACCTGCTCAATAAAGTCTGATGGACAGGAGCAGAGGAGAAGTTGATTTAAGTGCACTCTTTAACTTTTTTCTTTCCATGGAGGTGTTATTGCTTTGGCTGGAAAGTTCCACAGCATCGCATGGCAAAATCAACTTTTTGTAGCTTTTTAATGTTACAACATATCTGAAGTGGTTTTGTATCATCCATGCATGTGCGAGTAATCTCTCCAAGCACTATTCAAACTCTCCTTATGGTTAGCAGTATAATCCTATCCAAAGCTCAGCCCACAAACCTGCGTCACCCATTCTCCCTGGGTGATTTAGTTTATAAATATACAAAAGCATGATACACAACAATGCACTACGACTTCACAAACCTGATGTGATGTGCAGTAGTTTCATTAGTGGGATGCAGCTGATCGTGATGTAATAGAGTGACTTAGCGTGAGGAGCAAAGGAGGGGAGACTCAGAGCATCAAAAACCAAAAGGGAAACTTATAAAACATGTTAGTACATTGTTTTTGACAAATACGGCATTTTCAAAACAATAAAATAAAACAGTGATCTACATGTGTTAGTAGTTAATACCTCAGAGAAGTGTAATACTTCCTTGAAACTTATCTTGCATTTATTCAATTCAAGGTGTTTTTTATTGCTTAAAGAAAACATATTATGCGTTGTTTGCCTTGTTGTTGGCCTTTAAAGATGCTCTTGAGTACCTTCGCTTCATTTGCTTCTCTTTATTTATTTTCAGTGACATTTTCCAGTGGATCAGATTATTTAGAGGGCTTCAGTTCAGAAGTATAGTATAGTATATATATGGATGGGCCTCAAACAGCTGCAGAGATGCCACAAAGTAACGCAAAGTTCTGCCAATGTGATGCGGATGCGACACATAACATTACAAAAGCATTGATTTTTCATGGGAAAATGGACAACGGGCTGGACCATACTGCTTTATGGGCTGCCTGTTGACAACCCATGTTTCAGTAGTTAACTTTTAAAGTGACCACATGTCAAACCAGACATTATTTTCCAGCTTTGGTGCTCCCCATATTGAAGTCTGGTGTATGGGGGGATTACCATGGTAAAAACAAACTCACTGATAACTGACATGTCCAAAAAAAATTCAAACCATGTGCTCAGAGGACTTTTTACGGAGGATTACTGAAACCAGTGTGAACGAAGTTAAATACAACTCCAGGTATGTTGCTGAGGAGGGAACAAGGTTATAACGCCATTCAAATTGAAGGTACTAGTTATATTTAGTTACATATATTATGTATTCTTACCCAGTGGGGTCACCTATCCCTAGATCTCATATGTAACACGGGCAGGTGAAGGCAGCTGCTTGTCTCCATGTTTAATGCCATACTGTGGAACATTCCAGGCAAAACAAGTAAGAACTGTTACTTCAAATTTGTTTTACTCAAATAGAAGTATATAGTAGTGGTCAAAAATACTCAAAATAGGGTAAAAAGTATTCAAGTTTTACATTAATTAAGCTATGAATGTATTTTTGCATTGATTTGGGGTTTGTCTCATATTGATTCAAAAGCTAGGGTTGTGTATTTCCCATTGGTCTGTTAACTCTGCAAGAGAGAGTAATTTATTCCAAATGCTTTTAGCAAAACACAGTTTGCATAATTGACTGTTTTGACTGTAGGAAAATCAAATCACAAATTAAAGTTAAACCAATGCTTTTTGTGTGTTTATTACCTTGCCATGAGCGAATTAGCCAGCTGACATGTACAAGGGTGTCACTGTAGAGAGAGCACAACATGTGTTCACTATTCTATCAAGATCATTTTTACTATCAGTATCAGTAAACATTATTGGTGCAGTGCTTTCTGATTAACTACATTTGTCACAAACATCTGCAGGGACCTTTTCGGATTTGCCTGTTATCCAGAATACACACTTCTGCAAAACTTCCCCAAGATGTGTGTAAGATTGTAAAAAATATTGAAAATCTGATGCTAATTGATACTAAAACTAATATCAAAACTAAACACTCATTTGAGCAGGGAAACACAGTCTTGCAAAAAGGTAAGGTAACTTCAAATATTACAAACTATTTTACAAAAAATAATGTAGATGTTTTTGGGAAAGAAGAACTTGTTAACAAATTTAATAATTTCTTTTCTAACATTGGCCCAAATTTATAAAAAAATATCCCAAAAGAAAGCAACAATGATGGAACAATAGCTGATAATGTAAACAGTATGTTTCTGGAGAGCGTGCAGGCAAATGAAGTCTTGACAATTGTTCAAAATTGTCCAAATAAAAAATCTAATGATTATACTGATATTCAAATGTTATTGATCAAGAAAGTGATAAACGTTGTTATTGAGCCTTTCACATATTTATGTAATCTTTCATTCAGCACAGGAATATTTCCAGATCACATGAAAGTGGCCAGAGTTATTCCACTTTTTAAAAAAGGAAATAAAAATGATTTCTCAAATTATAGACCTGTATCACTGCTTTCGCAATTCTCAGAAATTTTACTATTTGTTAGCAGATTAAATAAATTTATTGAAAAATCCAAAATTTTAAGTAAGAGCCAATATGGATTTCATTCCAATCATTCAACCGCCACAGCATTAATGGACCTGGCTGAAGAAATCACCAATGCCATGGACAAGAAACAATATTTAGTTAGTATCTTTGTCGATCTTCAAAAAGCATTTGATACTCTAGATCATGAAATATTGTTACAGAAATTATAAAAGTATGGTATACGAGGTGTACCACACAAATGGGTCACAAGTTACTTAACAAACCATTATCAATTTGTGGAAATCAACAACATAAAATCAGAATATCGTCAAGTAACGTGTGGGGTACCCCAAGGTTCGGTCTTGGGGCCAGTACTTTTTCTTCTTTATGTGAATGATATTATGTCTGTATCAAAATTACTAAATTGTATCTTGTTTGCTGATGATACCACATTATTTTACTCCGGAAAAAAACATAAAGGAGGTTATAAAAAATGTAGAAGATGAGTTTCAAAAAATATTAAAATGGTTCAATGCAAACAAATTATCTATAAACATTAGTAAAACTAAATTTATGGAAAGATTTAGAGGTAAGATTATTCACACAAGGATTAGAGATAGAAAGAAGGACTACATTTCATTTTTTAGGAGTTATTATTGATGAGCAGCTGACGTGGAAATCCCACATAGAGCAAGTAAGATCAAAAGTATCACAAACCATTGCTGTATTACACAAGGTGAAAGAGTCTCTCAACAAAGATGCATTGTTCTTATTGTATAACAAATTGATTGTTCCATATATGACATATTGCATTGAAGTGTGGGGAAGTGCTTGCAAAACCTACATTGAACCAGTTTTTCTTTTACAGAAGCGTGCTATTAGAATTATCAATGGAAGTGGTTATAGGGCACATACAAATCCAATTTTTATTCAATTAGAAACATTGAAATTTAACGAATTGGTGGAATATAGCATTCTCAAAACCATGTATAAAGCTC
The DNA here is from genome assembly GCF_009829125.3 of Periophthalmus magnuspinnatus. NCBI lineage: Eukaryota > Metazoa > Chordata > Actinopteri > Gobiiformes > Gobiidae > Periophthalmus > Periophthalmus magnuspinnatus. The sequence goes on along the minus strand of NC_047144.1, from coordinate 28,743,989 downwards.
ATCTAAAAGTATTACCAGAGAAGTTGCAAAATAGATTTATAAAGAGAGAAAGTAGATATCAATTAAGAGGAACTGATTTATTTTCTAAGCCAGAGTTTAGAACAAAACCAAAGGAAAGATGTATTTCAATCAAGGGAGTCAGTCTTTGGAACAGTCTTGAAAGTAATATTAAAGAATCCAAGTCCATTTATGTGTTCAAGAAAAGCTTGAAATTATCATTATTAAGAAAGTATATAATTGCTATGTGACCGGATGATATTGTGTTGGTTTTTTTTTGGAAAGTAGCTGTGCATCTGAGTTTGATTTTGTATAATGTAACAGTGCAACACACTGGAAGGAATAAGAGTCAGAGTTGATAAGGGGCAGATATTATAAGCTTTTGCTTCTTTCTGTGCCCTTTCATTCATTTATCATAATTGTACAAAAGCTGAAATACTGTATGCAGATATGTTGCATTGATTTGTTTTGTTTTAATGAATGAAATAAATATTGAACCTATTGAACCAGTACTAAAAAGTCACATCCACAGGTCAGAAATGAACCTTTTCTGAATAGCTTTAGAATGATCTTAAGATGTACAGAACAAGTACAAAACCACATAGACTAGTATACGCCTGTGGAGCACTATGGAACCTACCTGGACCACTGAGGAATTAAACAAATATAAGACCAAAGAGTAATATAAAAGGAAGTGCAATTGTTTAATGTTGAAATTGGCATTCTACTGTCTAAATAAAGAGGTACAGGAATCGGTATTGAGTATCGAGTCTTTTCCTTAGTATGGAGTTTGAAAGTTTAGTATCATGACAGTATTAACGCTATCTATACTCTTTAAAATCTCACCCATGCCAGGTAAGGGTTGTTTAATCTGATTTGTGTTAAGAAAAGTAATTGTCCATTTAATGACAGAAACTCCAAAAGTGGACTTGCTGCCACTAATTGTGTGTTGTTTTATGTTTAGGAACTCAATACTAAAAGACGAGGGAATGTTTTCATTTTGTTTTTATAGCACAAATTCAGATCAATGAATGAGGAAAATGTATTTATTTACAAATAGTACAACGATTTCATCCATCTCAATGTTTCTCCAAATTCCATCTTGTTGTGTGAAACCCCTGATCAGATATTCTCTCCTCTGACTGATTCTGCTTTGCGCAAAAATCTTTACAAAGCAATAAGTGCGCATTGAGTTATGTTCCCTGCCAACCCCTGATGAAACGTCCAATTGATCTGCTGACCTTTACACGCCTGCTTTCACCCATCCACATTTATGAAAGCAAGTCCTCATACACGACTGCTATTAGTCCAACCCAATTAGTAGGACTGCCATTTGGCTAAAATATCTAATTATGCTATTTCCGACAAGTATTGCATTCATATTTGTGATTTATATTTTAATAATAGATTCTGTTCAAAGTTCACATTTTAAACACGTCCAGAAGAATTGACAAAAAGATTAAAACATGAACTGACAAACTAATACAAGAATCACATTGCATTCCATTACATGTTTGTACAGATCTAAATTACAGGGTTAGCAGCTTTTGCAGTTTTCTAAATGTGTCCATGCAATTTCCTTTTGATTGTAGCATTGTAAAAAGTATTAAAGTACTAAAATTAGTATCAAAACTAGATACTCATTTGAGCAGGTATCGATTCAAAAATAGTCCCATTCACAGGACAGAAATAAACCTTTCCTGAATAGCTTTAGAAAGATCTTGACTTGATCAGAACATAAGGCCACAGGGGAATATAGATAAAAGTACTACCATTTAATGTTAAAATCACATTCTGTTGTCTAAGTAAAGTGTGTTTTATTATCATTGTGGTATCAAAATCGGTACTGAGTATCAAGTCTATTTCTTAGTATAGAAATCGAGTTTTAAATTTTAGTACTGTGACAAAATTATTTGATTGCAATTAATCTTTCAGCCCTACCGATTAGCTTAGCTTTAAAATCCAACACTAAAGAATCCCAAAAATGACTGACAAGAGTTGCTATTTTTAACCCAGATGGTGTTAGTGGTGTGAAAATGATTAGCGATACTGTCATATGCCGCTAATGTGCCAGGGCTACATTTATCACATTGTAGCGTTCAGATCAAAATGCATGTTAGCTTTCATTGCATTTGTCATTAATGATGCTTGATCAGTATTAAAGGGCCCGTCTCGCCCCCTCATCTCCCGCATCTGCTGGCTGTGCTGTCGGATTAAAGCGTGCGTCACTTGTAATGGGGCTGGGAGCAGAATATGTTTGTGGCTGTGGACAATACATTTATAATGCAAGAAAAAAAAAAAAAAAAAAAAAAAAAAAAAAAAAAAAATATATATATATATATATATATATATATATATATATATATATATATATATATATATATATATATATATATATATATATATATATATATATATATAACAGATCCCATATATATATATATATGGGATCTGTTGTAGCCACTCCTCCAGTTTAGGGGTCACCCTTCACCTTCCAGACCTTCTCCAGCTCGTCTCTGAGCCCCTGGTATTTCTCTAGTTTCTCATGTTATGTTCTCATCACTTGGTACTGTGATGTCCACCACAACGGCTTTGCTCTGTTGTTTATCCACCACCACAATTTCCGGTTGGTTCACCATCACCATTCTGTCATTCTGTATCTGGAAGTCCCACAGGATCTTGGCTCGATCATTCTCCACTACCTTTGGAGGTGTTTCCCATCTTGATCTTGGGGTTTCCAGTCTGTACTCTGCACAGATGTTTCTGTACACTATACCCACCACTTGGTTATGCCGCTCCATGTTTGCTTTCCCTGCCATCATCTTACACCCTGCAGTTATGTGCTGGATTGTCTCAGGGGCCTCTTTTCACAGCCTACATCTTGGGTCTTGTCTGGTGTGGTAGATCTGGGCCTCTATTGCTCTGGTGCTCAAGGCCTGCTCCTGTGCAGCCAGGATGAGTGCCTCTGTGCTGTTCTTCAGTCCAGGTTTCTGCCTCTTCAGTTATGTTCCGGTGGTACATCCCGTGCAGGGGCTTGTCCTTCCATGATGGTTCCTCTGCACTCCACTGTCTGAGACATTCGCTGAGCACATCATCTGTTGGGGCCTTGTCCTTGATGTATTTATGGATCTTGGATGTTTCATCCTGGACTGTGGCTCTCACATTCACTAGTCCTCGGCCTCCTTCCTTTCGGCTCTCGTATAGTCTCAGGGTGCTGGATTTGGGATGGAACCCACCATGCATGGTCAGGAGCTTTCGGGTCTTAACATCTGTGGTCTGTATCTCGTCCTTTGGCTTATGATTCCTGCTGGGTGTCTGATTACTTACAGGGCATAGCTGTTTATTGCCTGGGTCTTGATCTTGCCATTGAGCTGACTCCTTAGGACTTGTCTTACTTGTCTGAGGTATTTGGCCGTGGCTGCTTTCCTTGTTTCCTCTTCAAGGTTGTCATTTGCTTGTGGGATTCCACGGTACTTGTAACTGTCCTCAATGTTTGATATTGTTCCTTCTGGGAGCGAGACCCACACTGGCTGTTGGTAATTGCTTATTGCAACCCGGGTCCCCATGTGAAAGTCAGATGACTTTCCATTTGTGCTAACCAGTATGGATATATGAGGAGTGGTAAATGGTAAATGGTCACATTTTTCTATAGCACTTTTCCACCTTCAAGGCACTCAAAGCGCTTTAAGTGCTTTTAGCAGGCTGTTCAGGAGAAGACAGGGATGGACTAAACTAGGAGTAATGAGTGGGCCATACAAGGACTCATTGGAGGACTTTACTAGGACTAAACACTGACTAAAATTAGACAAAACCAGGGACTAGAACAGGACTAAACCAAGAAGTTAGCACCAATAGACCAAGTTACAGGCCAGATCTGGTGAGAGGTGACCCCACTTAGAGCATGTATTGTATGTTTTGTCATAATATTTTTGAGCAGTAAAACATTTGTAACTTAATAAATGGAAGATAGGATTAGGCTTGTCTTGATGAATACTATATCACCTTATCATTCAGTATATGAAAGATTCAACAATTATTTTTTGGGTTAATATTTATTGTGGGTACTTTTTCTCTAAAGTAGTATCCTATTACTCACTATGTTGATGCACGCAAAGTACTAATTTATTGCAGGTCATGTTTTTAACACTATTACTCACTTAGAGTAGTTTTTTGTCGGGGAGTAATCCTACTTAAGGGTTTTTGTGTCAGTGGCATAATTTCTATATTATCATTTATCGTCTTTATTAATTTCAGGAATATATCGTAAAATGTGTCATAGTGACAGGCATTGATAGGATAGTTAAGTTTAATGTCAGACTGTGAAATATTCCAGTTAAAGCAGAATCATCTTCATGAGGACCAGAAAAGTTGCACAGTGGACCTTTAAATTTCCCTTTGCCCCAATAATAACAGACCGGACAAAATGTAAGAAAGAGAGTGATTTATCCATGTCTGATTCATCTTGAGTGCTCAGACAATTTCTATATGACCCCATCCCTGCCCACAGCTCTTGGTTTAGTTCACTATCATATAGTTTATCTGACAGTCACACCTCCTTATCAAAGTCTGATTGTGTCAGATCTCTGAAGCTAAGCAAGACCTGCATGGGAGACCGCTGGGAATACCAGATGCCACAGTTTGTTTAGTTCTATCTATCCAAATTAGCCAATGCGTTGACAATGACTGTTTTTCCTGGGGTTCACAGCTTAAAAAGAAATTCATCACATTAAATCACATTATGACAATTCACATTTTAAAATGCATAAAAGCTTAGCACCAGCATAGGCTCACTGCTCTGTTCTTACTACATTCTCCAATTTTCTTTTCTATGTGATACATGAAGAATTCAGCAGTGTCATTTTGGTGCAAATTAAAACAAAAAACCTGCTGCTTGCTAGCGTGACATGCAGCTATCTATAGAAGGGGCTGACGGCACTCTGTTGAGATGACATTTACGGTGATCTCCGCTCCCATTGGGCACCGCAATTTCCAACCTGGAATTCAGCTGACTTTTTCTTTTGAGTTGTTTTAGATCAATAATGTGACTTAAAATGTCCAAATTATAACATAATGATTAATGGATATAAAATATTGTAACTATATAATAGACAAAGGGACAATATCTCTTCTTTATGTACATCAACAACCAATTAACACACACAGAGTTACCTTAATCCCAAAAACATTGATTTGACCATGAGCTTTAAACCTTCCAACCAAAACTTTCCACCATTACCTTATTTTGACTCCATCTTGGTCAAATTACCTCTCCTCTTCTCTCTACCTCCTCCTCCTCTTTCATCCCTCCGTTTTAGCGGGCACTTTATTACCGCCTTCCTCGGCCTCTTATTGCCCCATACCAGCCGCAGACTTGGTTCCATTTGTCAGGCAGGGCAGTGGCCGTGACTCCTCCTGGCTTATCTAATCGCGCTCCTAATAGCCTCCTCTGCTGTCCTGATTGCATTTATAGACGTTCTGTCGTCTCCATCCACCATTTCATAATTTCTCTCCTTGTGCATTTGTTTATTTATGTTCTACAAGTGCCAAAGCCAAAGGTGGGGTTAGAGAGAGTGAAGGTAAGGTTTCAAAAGAGGAGACTTGGAATAATATTCTGAAATTTTGAGTGGTCCAAAGTTATTCATCACTTACCTTTGTTTTCAAGGTAATGTTTTAATTTATTTTGAAACTTTTTTTTTTTAATTTATAACCTTTATAACAGTTTATAACACACAAAAAACACAACCAAAAAACTTTTGAGGTCAAGGAATGGTAATAATGACAAAAATCAACAGTACAAGGCAAATATGGAGCTCACATCTGTTACATCTGAATCATTGAGTACTGTCAGAGTTAAGTCACAGTAAAATCCAGCCACTTCTCCCAACACCTTTTTCCTAGTTCCTCCTGAATTCACAAGGTACAGGTCGTAAGTTTAATATTTTCTACAACAGAGATATATGATGGGCAACTGCTTCTGTAACACATATTTTATTATGCACCACTTGGCTGAACCTAAAAGACTTTTAAGAGATAAACATCATCCATAGGCATCAAAGATTCACCACTGGGAAGAAGCAGTCGATGTCAAAGCCCAAAATTAAATCATTTTTGCCACCTCTGTCCAGAAAGGCTGAATGTGTTGGCAAGACCGGAAAATGTGCCCATGGTCTGGTGATACCTCCCCACATTGTCTCCAACAGAGAGCATGGGCCAAGCTGAACTTGCTAGGACTTGTGTTTTAGTTCGTCTTAAGTACAATCAAACTGTGGTATGGCTTATTTATTAGACGAGACAAGGTAGTTGTTTTTTCTTTCTTTTTTTTTTTTGTCACTGAGAAAAAATATATCTGCGCAGGGATAAATTCTCACTTTTTTGTATTTATTACGTTTTTGGTAAAAGACCTGCCACTGGCTCCAGGGAGATTTTATTCCTTTGCTTGGAAAGTTCCATAGTATTGCATTTAACTTCTCTCCTTGGAGACAAGCAAGCAATGCCACTTGGGCAAGTACCAGGTCAGATCTGCAAAGTAGGAATGTGTGTTTTTCACACATTGAATGAATGCAAGACAGATAAATGTTTGACTGAAACAAAACACAATGAAAATGACTCAATGTTCATACTGAGCACACGTTTATAGGTCCAAAAGTTGAAAGATTGTACAGTGAAAGCTTTCATGAACGCACCCAAGTGGTCCTATCGAAATACTTAAACAAACCCAACGATGTTATGTAAAATTCATCAAAAAGTATGCATTTTCAAACTTGTCTGCCCGCATATAGTATTATGTATCATCTACAGAATCAATACCTGACATAGAGGTATCATGTCGAAGGCTCTCAGTGTTTCTAATCCATCATTCCGCTCGTGTGTGTGGGGAGTTTAGGAGGAGGAAAATCGATTCGAGATCAGGAGTGTCTGCGGCGCTCTCACACATAGGGTATAAATGGAACAGGGGGGTGGGAGGTGAGTTTAAATGTCCCTCTCAGCGAACAAGATGAGACGTGTTTCATAGGTACAAAAGTGTCATGAAGAAGCGCTGATACGATGAGGTGAACAGCTAAAAGGTGTCCCGGTAACAAGATATCGCTGACCATATACTGTATATCTATCTATATATACATATATTTTTAAACTTGAGCCGAAAATATCCATTGTAAGTGACATACCATGTGAAATAAACTATTGAATGTAGTTTGTATGCGTTTGCATGAAAAATGGCACATGCTTGTGTTGACTTTGCTACTGCTAGGTTAGGGCTAGCTGAAGAGCATTTTGCACAGCTGATGATTGCGATGCAGAATATCCTTTATCATATCCTTTTTCTTGGGCTTTCTCAGGTTGGTTCCTGTGGGTTTGGTTTTTTTTTTTTTATAGTCAACAGTTAGATAATTGACACATTTATTATTCATTCATTGTTAATTTCACTTGCAGCAAAAAAAAACCAACAAAAAAACAATAAAGGTGATCGCTCAAACACCTGCAAGTTGTATGGTTATTTACGTAGTGACTTAAAACAAAACTAAAACTGTAAACCTTGGTTTAATAATTATCATGATAATATCATTAATCACAATTATTTTGGTCAAAATAATTGTGAGTCTAAATTTTAATATCGTCCCATCCCTACTTTAGGGATGGGACGATACGACTTACATGTGCAGCTTTCTGCTTAAAATGCCTTAATATAAATGTGTGCTGCCTTCAGTGGCCAGTAGTTGGTGACATCACAAAAGATCTGTCCTGATTAAATGTTTGTGATTGCACACATCTGGTTGCAGGGGTGGAGTTTGAAGTGTTATACCTGTTAGATCGATGTTCCACATACCCCAGACCCTCCCCAGAGGTCTTCCATGTATTGCCCAGTTAAACAACTTTGTTTAAAATGTGGCTGTGGACTGGGTAGGTATCAGTATTTTTTACAACTGATAACAATTGTTAATACCCCATAGAAGTGTAATCCCTCCTCTTTAAACAGCAAATTCCACCATAGAACTCTCACCTGTCTTTTAGCTCATTTTTAAGCTTCTAGAATATTCCTATCTCATGTTATTCGTCCTTCTGTCTTCCAGGTGCAGCTGATCCACTACAACCATGAGCTTTACACAAACTACACAGAAGCCGCTAAGAGCCCCAACGGCCTGGTCATCGTGTCCATATTCATGAAGGTATGTGTGCATTATGAATAGGGGGGGGGGGGGGGGGGGGGTGTCTAATGGGATTTTTCCTGCCCATATCCTGACCCCACAGCTGCTATGATTACATCTGGTAATAGCTTATGTACAGGGCCGCTACTGGAATGCTAATCTATACATTGGGACAGATTTGAACAATGTTAGTGAGAAAAGATCCCCTGGGATTCAGATGCACGCTTCTTCAATTCTTTATGAAGATGTGAGTCTGTATCAAAACAAATATGGCTGCTCAAAAGGAAAAAAGACAGGACAGAAATATCACATGGGACTTAAAACATTGCACATTTCTGCAGAATCAATGGATGAAGCAGTGAACTTTGTTCATCTGAGGTGAGAGAAATGTGATTTTATTCAAAATGATAGGCGACCAATGAGTGGTAGTAGTCCAGTCTGTCTTACAGTAATGAGCAGAGTATATAATGTCTTGCTTCATTTTAGCATTTTGTCTTAAGCTGTTTTACTCCATTCATGTTTTGTTACGCTCTTCAAAATTCTGCATAAAGATGTTATGCCCACATTGATAATACAAGTTAAAGGTTCACTATGTAACTTCTCTGGTGGAAGATATGGCACTTTTTTGTCTTAATCCTATCTCCATATATCTTATATCTTAATCCTATCTCTATGGAGACAGTTACAGGTTATAGATCTGTAATCTGTAAAACTACCCCTGTTCACAGCAAGAATGCATATTTCAATAAGCAATAAAACACCTGCAATTAAATAAATGATACATATATGTTTAATTCCATAACGTGTAATGTTTCATTCAAAAACAGTACCATGGATTGTAGTAACATTGCCACAGAGACAAAAAGGAAGTGCACCCTCAACCAGAAAAGTGGCATAGTGTATCTTTAAAGGCACATTATGTAGCCTGTACTGTTTAAAAAGGGCACTATAATCACAACTGAACATGGGTTGCCATGCCAAGTTTTTCTCATTCTCAGTATATGGACAGACCATGCCTCATGTGAAAGCTCAGAACCTCTAGAATTCACTCACTGAGCTGCAAGTGCTGGGGTTTAGGTAGTGATGATTCAGATCAGAGAGTCCTTTTAGGTTCAAACCAACTGGATTTCAGCATTGAAATGGGCAATTCAAATGAAATGTGAGGCTTATTCGACTTTCTGATTGGCTAATCGCCTTGAGAACCAAAACATCATATTATTGTAATTGTGAAGGAAGTGATTGATCAGACCAGGTAGAGAGCTGAAATAAGTTTTAACTGATATCAGAGCAGTGTAGGTACAGACAGCAGCACATGTGTCACATTCCAAAGGAGCCTTCCCTGTATTTATAACCTGAGAAAGGTACTATCTATAGAAGGCTGGATCTATAAGGACCTAAAGTAATTTTACATACAGCCCATACAAGGTCATAAATGGATATATAAGGAAGAACACGTCACTAAAAAGATGCTTGCAGTCACTAAAAAGCTGTATTAGCAGGCCTCTTGTGAACCTGAAGCTGAAGAGCAGTATCCTGTAACTGAAGTAGCAGGTTCCAGTGTAGACATCTTAAAATAAGTATGTGTAACATTCTTACTGAGACACAAGTTCACCTCAGTGTTTGAGTATTCAACACAAGGTTTAAGAAAAAAGAAATAAAACAAAAATCATGCTTTCAATTATAACATTTTTAAGCCTGTAAAAATCAGGTACGGTGCCTTTAACTAGAACAACAGCATGACTCATTTTGAATATTGACTTTTTCCGACACTTATCCTTCACTCAGAAATTCTGTCAGCACTGTATCACTGTGCACCGACCTTCCCCTCCCTCACCACCCGCCTCGTACATGGAGAGCCTGCCCCCTTCTCCACCACTGACTTAAGTGTTTGTGGAGCTCAATTAGAGAAGCACTTCCACCGGCCCCTCTCAGCCAAACAATGGGCCAACGCAGGGCCCGAGGAGAGCAGAGGAGAAAGGCAGCCAGCCATCTTGAACATGAAACGGTTCGCAGATCACAGAGGAAGACGGAGAGGGGCGAGCGCTAACTGCTAATTAGCTCCCAGTCGTCGGAAGGGGTCGGTTAACGCTCGAGATGGAAGGGTGATAGGCAGAGTCAGGTCAACGCTGGTTCTTCTTTTAACACCTTAGGCATATTTTAACGTGCATATGACAAGTTTTCTTTCTTTTTTTTGTAACAATTACTTAGTTTGGTGGGATATTATTGGTGGCAAACATTAATTATAGTTTATTATCTTTTTTTTCCCAGATTTTTTACTGTCTTAAAAGTGTTATTCACAGCAATGAGTTTTTATAAGCACTTTTCACAACTTTCAGAGAGCAGAGTAGAGTTTTGTTATCACAGTATAAAGCTAACAGCAACCAGAATGTTAACACTTCCTAATTATTCTGACATATAAAAATTGTATTTATTCAATTAAATGCATTAGAAAATGTCAAAAACATGCAATCTGGGTACCCTTGCCTTTCCACAGGTCTGACCTGTAATTTGGCTTCCCTTGTGCCATCCCCTGCTTGTCTCCATGAAGACAGATAAAGTTTAATGCCATACATTTTATTTATTTTCTGTGTGTCTGAATAAACTAACTAACTATCTAACTAATTAACTAACTATACTTTGGAACTTTCCAGACAAAGCAATAACATCTCCATAGAGACAAGCATGTGTAAATAAATAGCTTCTTCTAAGAGTTCACACTGCACTGTGATAGGTTCAGTCTTCCTCTTCCTCTTTTAAATGGCAAAAGGCTGATAAAATGTTGCATATATAACAGGATGCTGAAACTTACAATAGCCATTTGCTGAGACATGTCTTTGTCACATACTTCATAGAAATTACACAATAGGCGATAAATTACTCCAACAAAGGCAGGCTACATGTACGTTTCAAACGGCATATGTGAAGATGACAAAGAGCTGGCAAAGAGCTAACGGAAATGTGTTTGTCAGTGTAATTTTTTCAACACTATTTGAGGAACATCTTGCACTAAGAGATGGAGAGCTGACAAACGCAAGTGCTAGAGCAAAAGACAAAATGGCTACCAACATTATCCGTAGTGCTTATAACTAGAATCCATAACAATTCCAGTTTACCCTGCTGTGAACTCACTGGAATTTAAATGTGCAGTTTGGGTACCCCCTGGTGGTTCTAGTCTTAATAGCAAATTACAGTCATGCACAGTAATGATAGATTTATGCTAAAATATAAAATGCAATCTGCTCCTCTTATGAGTTTAAGAGAATACACTAAATACTTTTTTGGGACTTTTTAAGAAGTTGTTGCCTGACAAATCCAGAATGATATTTCTCTGTATTTTTTATACAGATTCCCATGTCCTGTGCTGCGTCTCGAGCTTGGTCAAACATGATCGTGCAATGAGACCAGTTTTTATTCAGTGACACATGTGAAACAAAGGAGGTGATTGATCATCTGTGATTTACAAATAAAATCAATTTCATCCCACCTGAGATTAACAGAGTTTAGGGCTTTGCTCATTGATTCTGCAGAAATCCAGCATGTTTTTCCACATCTGTGTGTTTTTTGTTTTTTTGTTTTCATTTGAAAATGGGAATATTCAACGGTGACTAGACTCACGTCTCATGTAAAGTATTGAAGTAAAGTATTGATAGTTTGTTCTGGATCCCAGGCAAAAAATGTTGAGCATCAACTTTCAAATGCATTGACACACTGCTCCATTCAAATCTGACATTTGCAAAGCCAACATTTGTTTTTTTTTCCAAACAAAATTTCATCCCAGCAAAATGTTTTACATAAAAAAACTACATTAACAAATGACTCATCCCCCAAAAGGAAGTTTCACCATTAAAATTCTCTCTTTCGTTCATTTGATGGAGCAGCTCACAAACCTGAGTCCCCTGCTCTCATTGACCACAGTTTTTTTTATTATTATTATTTTGTATTATTATTATTATTATTATTATTATTATTATTATTATTATTATTATTATTATTATTTAGCTATTTTTTGTGAAAATATTATTTTGATAAATGTACACAGGTACATTTAAGTGTACTCCTTACCAGTATACGGCTTGGATTTGATTGTTTTTTATAAAAAAATATTTATACTGAAACTGAGAGACATGTGATGGGGACGACAGTAGTTTAGTTGGTAAAGTGTTGTCCACTGATCCAGAACTCCCACAGATGAACGCTGTCATTGTGTTCCTGGGGAAAACAAAAACAAAAAACCTTAACCCACTTTGCCTCCAGCGTCTGCATACACTGGTGGATGTGTGTGTGAATGGGTGACTGGTTCCTTGATGTAAAGTTGTTTGTGTTTTGAAGGTTGAAAAGTGCTATATAGAAATGTGACCTTTGACCAATGCATGTGTTCCTCAAAATCGGACCAGACATTTACACATCTCACTGGATATAAGATAAGAATAAGATATGCCTTTATTAGTCCCACAGTGGGGAAATTCCAGTATTGCACCGCACAGTTAAAGAACAGAAGGAAAATGGTACATGCAATAAAACAAGATAATAGATAAATAGCTTATAATAATTTAAAAAATAGACTTAAAAATAGACTCTAATATAACATCTCTGTAAAGTGACTTATGTATTGCACATAGGTGTGGATGAATGACACATGTTCAGTGTTAACAGTTTCCATTGTACAGTTTGACAGCACCAGGAAGGAAACACCTGAAACCTCTCCTTCACACAGCGAGGGTGAATCAGTCACTGAAGCTGCTCTCCAGGGCAGACAGAGTGTCCTGCAGGGGGTGAGACTCATGGCCCAGCATAGAAATGACCTTAGCCAGGACCTTCCTGTCCCCCACCTCCTGCACTGAGTCCAGAGGACAGCCCAGGACAGAGCTGGACTTCTTGATGACCTTGTCCAGCTTCTTCCTCTCCCTCTCTGTGATGTTGCTCCAGCAGACCACACCGCACAGGATGGCTGATGCCACCACAGAGTCATAGAAGGTCTTCAGGAGTGGCCCTCTCACTCCAAAAGGCCTGAGTCTCCTCAGGAGATAGAGCCTGCTCTGGTCCTTCCTGTACAGTGCGTCTGTGCTGTGAGTCCAGTCCAGTTTGTTGTTCAGATGAACACCCAGGTACTTGTATGAGTCCACTCTCTCAATGTCCCTTCCCTGGATGTTCACTGAGGGGGCAGTAGAGTGGCGTCTGCGGAAGTCCACCACCATCTCCTTGGTCTTCTCTGCATTGATGATGTGGTGGTTCTGCTGACACCAGTCCACAAAGTCCTGTGTTAGTCCTCTGTACTCCACATCGTCATCATCCTTGATGAGGCCAATGATGGCAGAGTCATCAGAGAACTTCTGCAGGACGCAGCTGTCCGTGTTGTGTCTGAAGTCTGCAGTGTAGAGGGTGAAAAGAAAGGGCGTGAGGACAGTGCCCTGGGGCGCCCCCACACTACAGGTCATGAGATCAGACACCGCAGTTCTTGGCTCTCACAAACTGGGGCCGGTTTGTGAGATAGTCCAGGATCCATTCTGCCAGGTCACAGTCCACCCCGGCGGTCTCCAGCTTGTCCCTCAGGAGCAGTGGCTGGATGGTGTTGAAAGCACTGGATAAGTCAAAGAAGAGAATCCTCACAGTGCTGCTGGGGTTCTCCAGGTGAGACAGTGAGCGGTGCAGCAGGTAGATGACGGCGTCCTCCACTCCGATGCCAGGCCGGTACGCAAACTGCAACGGGTCCATCGCTGAGCTCACAGTGGAGCGGAGGTGGCCAAGGACCAGTCTCTCCAGTGTCTTCATCAGGTGAGATGTTAGAGCCACCGGCCTGAAGCTGCTGAGCTCCTTGGCCTGTGGCGTCTTGGGCACCGGTACCACACAGGAGGTCTTCCAGAGTTATGGTACCACCCTCAGCTTTAGGCGCATGTTGAAGACATGCTCCATAACTCCACACAGTTCATCTGCACAGGACTTAAGGAGCCTGGAGCTGATGCCGTCTGGTCCTGCTGCCTTCCTGGGTCTGATCTTCTTGAGCTCCAATCTCACCTGGGCTGTAGAAAATGACAGTGGCAGGCTGGGAGGATGGGTGAATCCATGTGTATCGGTGGGCTAAACAGCAGAGGCAGAGGTGTGAAGAGGTGCAGGAGTTCCCCCTTGTCCAGCCGGGGAGGGGAGAGCAGGCAGCTGGATGGGGGGAGGAGTGGGTGATTGATCAAATCTCAGGAAGTGAGAATTGAGGTCGTTCACCCATGGCAGGTCCCCCTCCGTCTGGGCAGGAGGTGCTTTGCTTGAAGCCTGATATATAGCCTATATGTTGAAATAGACAGTGTTAGGACCATCGGCTGTATAAAGAAGTGGACTAAGGGAGTGTGATGGCATCCATAGCATTTAGCTCAAGTCAAATGAAGCTCATTGAGGCTAGTTAGTTGCAGGAGCGAATATGGAGCTGAGTTTCATATTTTGGATTCTGAAAATCAAAGCCAATCCAAAGCGAGGCTGGATCAGGATCATGTGAATTGAATTAATATGAACATTTTAAGACCAAAATGACGAGCCTGACAACAGCAGTTGGAGATGGGAGATAGTTTTTCAATAGAAATGAATTGGAGCCAGAGTCAGTGGAGCTGGAAGCGCACCTGTGCTCACTTCGTATATGGAACACGGTGGCTAGGAGGTTAACTATGTCCATTTATATATACAGTCTATGGTAAAGACCAATGTCCTTTACCATGTCTGAACAGACCTGTACCATGAAAAAAAAAAAGACAACAACAACAAAAAAACACAGTAAATTCAATGATCATGCATGTTTCTGAATGTGAGTTGAGTCTCTTCACTTTTCTTGTACTATAAAACAAAGATACACATTATCAATGGACTAGCCATATAGAGGTCATGCATGGACATCATTTTATTTGAAAAATGCTCCTCAACATTCTAAGAACTATGGATAGAATATGACAAAATAAGTCTCTTTGCTTTTTTCTACCTCATTTTTGTCTGTGGAGCTACTGTAAATTTTGAACCATAAGCCGGAACTTTTTTCCCATGTTTTGACGCTGCGGCCTATACAAGGGTGTGGCTAATTTATAGATTTTTACTGGCTAATGGCCACCGGGGGCACTCTCTAGCAGTAAACACAAAACGACATAGACGTGGGGAAAGATAATGTGCTGATGAATACACTAGTTTTGACTGTCATATTACACACACCCTCATCATGCTCACACCCTCAGCATGGAAAATACTCAAAAAAATGCAAAGGATGCAGATTTTAAATAAATTGAGCCACTGCTTGACCTCAAAGAAGGAAATAGAGCCGCTGTACGTAAGCTTGGCATTAATGCACCGACGGTGTGATGTTGGAAGCAGCAGCGGGAAGAACTTAGTCAGTGTAAAAAGACGACAAAAGCTTTCAGAGGAAATAAAAGCAGATGGCCCGTGTTGGTGCTGATTTATTTTCTAAACATGCAGGTATGTACATCCCTTGTCAATGGCGTGTCGGTGCTGATTTTCAGGCGCAATTTGAAAAAAAAAAACGTGTCTTAAAACAAAAAAACAAAAAAAACTTCATGCACCGTCTTTCTGTGTAAATATCTCACGTTACAACATATTTGTAACATGTGGCATATATTTGAGTGTGGCTTATATATGTATACATTTTCTTTTAAAATTTAGCTAGTGTGACTTATATTCAGGTGCACTCAATAGTCCAAAATGTACAGTATTGTTTTCACTTGACAATAATTATTTTCTCAACACACTGACTCAGAAACCTCTTAGTTACGGAAAGAAAGGTTCCGTTCAACTGTGTGTGGTCACAAAGTTTGTATTAATGATGAATGTGAGTGTAGCCTACAGTGTCCTTGTTGTTTAACTGTTACCTGATTTTCTTGTTTTAGATGTCAGGTACAAACTAAATATTTAACAGAGTTGACTTTTATATCTGTTATTAAGCTGGAGTAGCTCTTTCACATTTTAAATGTGTTTTTGCAGAATTAAATATCATTACTCACAATTGACACTCATGCCTTTGTCTCTCATTACTAAATTCTAAAGACTGTGATGACATCTTCATAACCTCTATATAGATGGATTGCAAAAATATTGTTAATTAGACCTTTTTTTACAGTCCATCAGAAATGTGTTAAAATATGCCTGTCTTGTTGAGTTTCAAGTATCACACAGAAACAATGATATGTTTAGTAGTTTGAAAAGTGTTGCCATATGCACAACATGAGAAACAATGGCTTCTCCATAGAGACAGGTGACACCACTGGGCTAAGTCATAGGTCAGATCCATTGAGAGGCCACCAATATTATGCAAAATTGACTTTGACAGTTTTTGGAGCTTTCTACTGTGGTATATCGTTGTTCCCTCATTAAAAACATGCCTGAAGTGGTGTTACATGGCATCCATGCACGTCTGTGTAATGTTGTAATTTCTCCCAGGCACTTTTCAGGCCCTTCTTTTTATTAGTTGTACAATTCTGTCCAAAGCTCAGCCCACAAGCCTATGTCACCCATGCTCCCACATGGCCATTCTCCATAAACATACAAGAGAAGGATAGAATACATTACACTACAACTTCACAAACCTGATGCAATGTGCAGTAGTTTCATTTAAGGAATGCATGCTGATTGTGTTGTGATGGCACTCTGAGTATGTTAACATGTTAATAAGTGAATTTCTCCATAAGGATAGAGAGGTATAAAAAGTATTTTAAGAACCTAAAAGGTAACATGATTTAAATGACATGTATTAGCAATACCCCATAGAAGAGTAATACCCCTTTAAGTAATCACATCTCCATGGAGACCAGCAGATAGCAGATCCTTCACCAAGAAAGTTATATAGTATATCTTAAGATCACATTGCATGTTATTTATTTAATCTTATTTTTAGCAGCTTTTTGATGCAGCTTTCTATAGATGTTGTACTCCATACTGTAATATCTGTACAAATTTCATATTATTTTTACATGGTCCATAAATCATCCACCCAATCACTCCAAGTGCCTTACTGTTAACCAGATGGAACAGCGACACGATTTAACAAGAGCAGCGCGCTTTCCTCTCCGGCGACTCTCAAAATGATAGCTTTTAGCCGTGACAAATTCTCCAGTCACCACAAAAAGGACCTGACGCTTGAAAAATGGAATCCAACAAACAAATGTCAGCTCAAAGGAAAAGCCCATGATGCCATGCTCTGTGTAAACAAGCACATTTACACCACTGCCCATTAGAAACCAGGAAACAGATCTCTAAATGCGCTTTCGGCAATAGTGGTTCAAAACAAATCTTTTTTTTTTTTTTTTTCTTTCATTTTACTCATATAATTATTTTCTTCTTATTCTAACTAAGCGATCTGTAATGTGTAATGCCTTGTAGATAACGTGTCTCTTTTGATCGGGTGTTTTTCATGATAATTTCCCAGCAGTCTTCGCTGATGTAACCGAGTGGCTAACAGCTGAAATAGGTCCATGTACTTGTCGCATAGAGGCATGTGAAAAGCGTTTTGTTTGGTCGAGGATGGAGCTCAAATAAACACGGGTGGAATCAATGGGCCGACAGCCTCTAATTAGTAGCGTCGCTCGCGGATCAGAGGGTCTTTTGTTTGCTGGAGTGTCCAAAGTCTCCACGCAGGCACGATTGCAGCTGTGTGAAGGGTGTTAAAGCTTTTAAAGAAGATGTACCTGGATGTACTTGTGTCTGCTATAGTTATAATCTATGACACCCGTGGATCATTATGTTATTGGGTGCACTTTTTAAATTGCAATATTTATCTAGAACAACTTAATAAAAAAAGAACAAGTATGACTTTCATTCTAGAAAACTGTGGAGCTCAGTTGGAGATGACGTGGCATGAACGTCATCACAAGCTGTGTAGCTGTCGGCCACCCTCCTATGGATAGCTGCAGACCGTAGTTTTTCTTTTGTACCAAAAATGATTACACAATGCTGCCGAATTCTATGTGTATCACTGATTAAGAAAATAAAATTGGAGAACAAAGTAATGTGTGGCAGTGAAAATTGAATTGCAATATAGCATCTTGAAATAAGAGGTTAAAGCTTGGTCCAACATGCACTGCTCACTCCAAAAACAACTTCACAAAGGTAAATGAGAAAGAGAAACAGCTAAAAACTTACAAGCTCTAAAAAGTCTATTTTGCTTAATAGGTCTGCTTTAAAACTAGCCAAAAAAAATCCTCCTTGGATCAGTGGCCAAAGGTGGTTTGTATTTTCTCAAGTACAGTTGAGTGATATAGGCAAGGCAAGGCAAGTTTATTTGTATAGCACAATTCGTACACAAGGTAATTCAAAGTGCTTTACAGAATAAGAAAGACATTAAAATCATACAAATCAAAACATAAATAATTACCTAATCTGCAACTCTCTCACCCACTCGTTTGCACCCTTTAAAAACTCTCTCACTCTTTAAACATTGTCTTGCTCAGTTTAAGAACTTTCCCGTTACTTTACAAAACTTTCCTGTCACTTCTCAAATACTTTCCTGTCACTTTACTATGTCTAGTAAAAGTTCGTCAGTCCATGTTTCTTTTGTCATCATAAAATTACCATTAAAGGAGAAGAGTGCAGAATAAAAATCTTTCAGTCATATGCACAGCTAAACAGAACTGTTTTGAGCCTGGATTTAAACATTGTCAAAGTAGAGGCTTGTCTCACATCTTCAGGAAGACTGTTCCAAGTTTTAGCTGCATAAAACTGAAACACTGATTCTCCATGTTTAGTCCTGACTCTGGGCACCAGCGGGAGGCCGATCCCTGAAGTCCACAAATTGCAAAATGGTTCATATGGCACTAACATGTCGGAGATGTACTTTGGACCTAGGCCATGGAGAGACCTATACACAAGCAGAGCTGCTTTAAAGTCTATTCTTTGAGCTACAGGAAGCCAGTGCAGAGACCTGAGCACAGGACTTATGTGCTCGTACTTCCTGGTTCTGGTCAGGACCCGAGCAGCAGTGTTCTGGATGTACTGCAGCTGTGTTAAGGCTTGTTTGGATAAGCCAGTGAACAGGATGTTACAGTAGTCTAACCTACTGGAGACAAATGCATGGATAAGTCTCTCCAAGTCTGGCTTTGACAGTATAGCTTTGATTTTTGCAATGTTTTTAGGTGGTAAAAAGCTGCAGATGTTATTGATTTGATGTGGCTGTTAAAGTTCAAGTCTGAGTCCATTGTTACCACTAGATTTCTAGCCTGATTTGAAGGTTTTAGAGAGAGAGACTGGAGGTGACTGCTGACACTTTATTTATGTTTCTCTGGGCCAAAGATGATGACTTGAGTCTTGTCTGAGTTTAGCTGGAGAAAGTTGTTTTGCATCCACACACTGATCTGCTGGATGCAGTGGCAGAGTGAGTCCACTGGTCCATATTCACCTGCTGCAGTGAGACATAGATCTGAGTGTCATCTGCATAGTTGTGGTAGGACACATTATTGTTGCGTATTAACTGGCCTAATGGCAGCATGTAAAGATTGAACAGCAGGGGTCCCAGGATTGAACCCTGGGGTACCCCACAGGTCAGGGACATTTTAACTGATATACATTTTCCAATTTCAACAAAGTGCTCCCTGTTTTCTAAATATGACTTGAACCATTTTAGTGCAGTACCAGAGATGCCCACCCAGTCCCCTAGTCTCTATAAGAGAAACCCATGATCCACAGTGTCAAAGGTAGCACTCTGAGACTTTGCCTGCATCAGTGTTCAGGCGGATGTCATTTGTCACCTTGATAAGAGACGTCTCAGTGCTGTGGTGGGTCTAAAACCTGATTGGAAGACATCAAAGGAGTTGTTCATTTCGAGGAAGTTAATAAGCTGTTGGTAAACAACTTTTTCGAGGACGTTGCCTAAAAACGGCAGATTTGAGATCGGTCGATAATTGTTCAATATTGTGGCATCAAGACTGCTCTTCTTTAGGAGAGGCTTGATAACCACAGTTTTCAAAGCGCTTGGGAATGTTCCAGATTGAAGTGACATATTAACTATGTGAGTGAGTGGTGACAGCAAACTGTTGAGCACAGACTTTAGAAATTTAGTGGGTAACACATCGAGGCAGCATGTAGATGAACTCAGACTGGTGACAATCTCTTGGACAGTTTTGTCAGTTACAGGTGCAAAGAGAGTCAGCTGTAAGTGTCTAGGTCGCTGCTGGGTTTGCGTTGTGGAATTTATGGCATTTTTAATGCCCTGAACCTTGTCATTAAAGAATACCGCAAACTCATTGCACTTAGATATGGAAATTAGTTCTAACGGCAGAGGAGCTGGGGGGTTTGTTAATCTGTTTACTGTTGCAAACAGGACACGAGAGTTGTTACTACATTTTCCTATAATGTCAGAAAAATACCTTTGCCTTGTTCTACATAAACTGTGGTTGTACATGTGCATCTTTTCTCTGTAAATCTCATAATGAACCTGGAGCTTTGACTTGCGCCATTCCCGCTCAGCCCTCCGGCACTCCCTTTTCTGTGCCTTGACCGAGTCATCATTCCTCCATGGCGCTTTCTGCTTATCTTTAACCATTTTAACCTTCATTGGGGCAATGGTGTCCAAAACATTCAAAATACTCGAAATTACAGAGTTCAACAAATCATCAACATTAGAACATGAGGCAAGTGTATCATTTCCATGAACAGTGCACCTGTTTTATCATTCATGTGTCTCCTTCGAACAACTGCAGGACCAGCCGCTGGTTTGGGAATAACAGACAGGTCAAAGAAGACACAGAAATGAGCAGACAGCAACATCCACCACATTGACATTTGAAATATTTAGTCCTTTTGTAGTGAGCAGGTCCAGAGTGTGTCCTCTGTAGTGGGTGGGCTCACTGACATACTGAGTCAGACCAAAGGTTTCAAGGACAGAACTGAGCTCTTTAGCGTTTCTGTCAAACACATTATCCACATGTACATTAAAATCACCTGTAATGACTAAACCATCAAAGTCTGAACATACGACTGAAAGCATCTCAGTAAAATCATCAATAAAACTCAGACAGTGCTGGGGAGGTTTGTATATGACTAAGTAGAATATGGAGGGGGATTGTTTTAGCTCCATTTTGAATGAAACATACTCAAAAGATGAAAAACACCCCAAATGATAATCTGTGAGTAACTAAATTATCTCTAAAAAATGCACACACACCTCTACCCTTTTTGTTTAGTCGTGTTTCAGATTCAAATTTGAAGTTGGGTGGAGTTGATTCCACTAGAATTGCATTACCTGTGTTTTTGTCAAGCCATGTTTCAGTTATAAACATAAAGTCAAGACTAAAAGAAGAAATAAAAATCATTATTTAAAAAGGACTTGTTACATAAAGATCTGACATTGAGTACAGCAAGTTTCAGATTAGTTTCAGTAGGACTGGATGTTATCGTCTTACAGGGAATGTGAACTAAATGTCTCTGATTGGACAGTCTAACTGTCCTTCTGTTAATCAGTCTACATGGTGTAACTGTAGATATAGCTCCATCACAGGACCTCAGCATGATATTATCTTTATCATGACTGTATGTCCTGAGACAGCAGAGGCCCTGTGTGTCCTAGCTCTTGTTGATAACAGCTCTGGGGGAAGGCAGGGAAGGGCGAGCAGGGGGGAGTTTGGGTGAGGGACCAGGTGAGGGAAGAGGAGGCGGAGCAGGGGGGAGTTTGGGTGAAAGACGAGGGGGGATAGGTGGGTACGGGGAAGAGTTCAGTATAATTGATGCCAGAACTCTCGATCGCTCTATATTAGGTTTGAGGGGAGCCATCTTAATTCCTGATCTGATGAGACTTTCTAGATGGTCGGGAAGGGCCATAGGTGAAGGTGGGGGGGAAAACGAGAGTGAGGAGTCCCTAGAGGGAGTAGATGTAGCAAAGGGGACCCAGGGCTGGTCTGTGGGCAGGGGAGGTGATGTGGATGCTGCTGCGACTGAAACCTCTGCTGGGGCTGTCACAGACAGGTTCAAGGCCTGTGATGTGGGCCCTGAGGGAAGTGATGCTGGAGATGCATCCTTCACTTTTGAAGGTGGTGGTAATGCTGATTTGTTCTCTTGGGGAGGTTGTGGTGCTGCTGAATCCTTCGCTGGGAGAGATGGTTGTGCTGCTGGTGTTGACTCCTTCGCTGGGGGAGGTAGTGGTTGTAGTTGTGGTGCTGCTGGTGGTGCTGACACATTGATTTGGTCTCTGGTTGGTGCAGCAGGAATGCTTCTCTCATTCCTCTTTTCTCTCACTGGCCCAGGACCTTGTCCAGGCCGGTTTCTCAGAGCATGGAGGAGGTTATCCGTCAACACTCTCACTCCACCTCTGCTCAGGTGGGGGCCATTTCCCTTGAACAGGTCCTCTCGTTTCCAGAATAGATCCAAGTTCTCAATGTAGTGCAGTCCTCTGACCACACACGTGTTGAACAGCCATGTGTTCAGCTGAAGCAGCCGGGTAAATTTGTTCGTCTTCATTGTGCCTATGCTAGGAAGATGTCCACTGATGAAAGTCTTAACCTCCACTTTATCAAGCTCCTCAAATAATTCAATGAAATTCTTTTTCAAGATTTCAGTCTGATTTATTCCGGTGTCAACTGCACCCACTTGCACAATCAGCTGTTTAGCTCCTTGGTATGTTGACAAAACTTTTGGGAGGAGTTTTGTAATATCAGAGACAGTGTGACTGGGGTAAGAGCAAGTTTGGATTCCTCTGTGAGTCACATCTCTGATAGCACCGTCTCCTAGCAGCAGCGTATCTCTGACCTTGACATTTGGCACAGATCACCTGTCTGCCACAGCTCTTTTGCCAACTTCATTGCTCTTGTTTTGCGACAAAAATCAATTTTCCGTTTGCATATTAACATCATCATCATCAGTCTGTGACAGTGGTAAAAATCTGTTTGTAAGCTGTATTTTGGGTGATGTAACTATATTATCATTGTCTCTTATCACTTGTTGCATTGGCTTGAAATTCTACACATACCGTAGTGAGCTTGTACCTCCACAGACCTGAAAGCCTAAACCTACAGGGGCAAGTGGATAGGAAGCACCAGGGTGATGTGCTCTCTATTTCTTTTAGTTCCTGTAAACAGCCTGGCTGCTGAAAACGTGTTATAGAGCTTTTAAGGCACACAGGTAGCACACAATTACAGTGGTTTAGCCTTGATGTAAATAAATTCATGATGATAAATATTTATATTTATGATTTGGCTATATTATGCAGGTGGAAAATGTGTTTTACAGACTTGATTTATATCTGTTGTGAATGAGATAAAATAAAACTCCAAGACTTTTTACAATAGAGCTTTTCAATCTATGATTCCCTGATTGACCTTTTTGGGCAAGACATTTAAGGACCTGTGCCTGATTTTCTTGCATGTCTTACCCCATATTGTTTGTAGAAGCAGCTCTTCAGATCAATAAGTGCTGTCTGCGTCTTATTATGAAGTGTTTTTTGGATGAGAATCAGGAAGTCCAGGGTTAGCATGTTAGTTGTCAGCATTGTCATGACACCATGTAAACATTTTATACAGCACCTTTAATGGACACAAATCATGCATTCCTGTCCCTTTAATTTGATTTTAAGCATACTTGTGGTGACCTTGGGAGTAGTATTTCACATTTCTTTACTTCAAAGCCATGCATTCATTGTGGATACAATTTGCCTACCAAAAAATTATATGGTTATTGTTTATGCACTTAAAAACTGTAGAGGTCTAAAGCAGTGGTGTCAAACTCATTTTTATGAAGGGCCACATGAACAAAATGGTTGCTCTCAAAGGGCCAGATGTAACTGTAAGATAAATGTCAATACGTTTTTATCTTGTTAATTAACCGTTTCTATATTTATTACTTTTTCAAGTTAAAAATATTGCATATGGATTTGCGTAAATATGAAAAAAATGGCTGTTTAACTGTGTATCTAATGATAAACTCACATTTTAAAACAGTCATACCTTTTAATTTACTTTGATGCGGGCCACATAAAATGACG
The DNA here is from genome assembly GCF_009829125.3 of Periophthalmus magnuspinnatus. Taxonomy (NCBI): domain Eukaryota; kingdom Metazoa; phylum Chordata; class Actinopteri; order Gobiiformes; family Gobiidae; genus Periophthalmus; species Periophthalmus magnuspinnatus. The sequence goes on along the minus strand of NC_047144.1, from coordinate 28,719,908 downwards.
TGGTGGGCCGCATTTGGCCCACGGGCCTTGAGTTTGACACATGTGGTCTAAAGTTTTACCTGTAACCAACAATCCAGGCAAACTGAGCGTTCAGGGAAGACGCATTTGGATTACTGGATTAATGAGACAAGCATGAATGAAACAAAATACATCTTTAGTCCTGTAACAACATGGTTAAAACTTTAAAAATATATATTTTTCATGTGCCCTTTAACAGTGGTGAGAAAAAGCATCTGACCTTTGACCTGGGGCATCATTCACTCAAAGAACTGAATGAGCTCTTACCTCTTTGAGTATGCGGGCCTGGGCCAGGACAAGTGTGAACATTGTTTTCTTTATTTAGACAGGAAGGCCATTAAGAGCAAGTTGACAACAGCAAGAACTCCCAGTTTCAAGAGGCGCACGATGCGTGAAGACAAATGTAAATTATTGAATCTGCATTTAGTTCCAGTGCTTCATTACCCAAAGCCTGTGTGCCACTTGAAGGAGGAGTTTTCTCTGGGGTCCGGTCATTAGTTCATCCTCTCTGTGTTGGGACACAGCCACATACTGTGGCCTATAGAAGTCTATCGCAGCACAGACTGTGGACTATAGAAGTCTGAGGCCTAAAGAAGTCTATCGCGGCACAGACTGTGGACTATAGAAGTCTGAGGCCTAAATAAGTCTATCGCAGCACAGACTGAGGCCTATAGAAGTCTGAGGCCTATAGAAGTCTATCGCAGCACAGACTGAGGACTATAGAAGTCTGAGGCCTATAGAAGTCTATCACAGCACAGTCTGAGGCCTATAGAAGTCTATCACAGCACAGACTGTGGACTATAGAAGTCTGAGGCCTATAGAAGTCTATCACAGCACAGACTGTGGACTATAGAAGTCTATCACAGCACAGACTGTGGACTATAGAAGTCTATCACAGCACAGTCTGAGGCCTATAGAAGTCTATCACAGCACAGACTGAGGACTATAGAAGTCTGAGGCCTATAGAAGTCTATCACAGCACAGTCTGAGGCCTATAGAAGTCTATCACAGCACAGACTGTGGACTATAGAAGTCTGAGGCCTATAGAAGTCTATCACAGCACAGACTGTGGACTATAGAAGTCTATCACAGCACAGACTGTGGACTATAGAAGTCTATCACAGCACAGTCTGAGGCCTATAGAAGTCTATCACAGCACAGACTGAGGACTATAGAAGTCTGAGGCCTATAGAAGTCTATCACAGCACAGTCTGAGGCCTATAGAAGTCTATCACAGCACAGACTGTGGACTATAGAAGTCTGAGGCCTATAGAAGTCTATCACAGCACAGACTGTGGACTATAGAAGTCTATCACAGCACAGACTGTGGACTATAGAAGTCTATCACAGCACAGACTGTGGACTATAGAAGTCTATCACAGCACAGTCTGAGGCCTATAGAAGTCTATCACAGCACAGACTGTGGACTATAGAAGTCTATCACTGGAGATTTGAGGGAGATCCCGCAGTGCATCGGGAAAATGCACATGCTCATGCATTAGAGCACATGGCTTCAAACATAGTTGAGAATAATGAGAGGAATAAACAGGACTTCTCTGTGTTTTGACTAACATCTGCTTAAATGCACAAATTTGAATGTAATTATTTTTTACATATTTTTATAACACTTTTCACTCTCTTCACTGCTGCTCCTCTCCACAAGTGTTGCTTTTTCCCCCATGTCTACAGACGTTCAGGAGATCACAGATGAGAAGATAAACAAAGTGGAGGAGAGGGTGCCCTATGCAATGCGTAGTGTGTAAGCAAGCTTTATATATGAGGTCTCTGGTGAGTTAGAGCAGGTTAGATAGAGCTGTTACTTCACTGTAAAGACCTGGTCCTCTCAGTAGCAGCTCCTGCTCATTAGACTTGGGCGAAAAATAGTAACTGAGAGGTAGAATGAAAGTGCCGCTATTAAGTATGACTCAGACTGAATGTACTTTGGACCACTTCTCTTTCCCACATAAAAGAGAGCATTATAAACATATTTTCAGCCTTTAATAAAAGGATTTTGTAGTTTGCCTAGAGTGATTGTTAAAGGTCCACTTTGTAACTTTTCAGGTGTGTAGTGGAGTTCTACCTACTGAATGTATTTAGAAAGATATTATTGTTTTGCTGGGTTCTCATACTTTGCTTGAAATAATTTTCCAGGACTTTTCAGGACATTTTTAGTTATGTAACAGACAGATTACCCTCTTTTTATACATTTTTTTTATTTTTTTATATCAAATTAGATGGAAACCAGATTTGAACCCAATTCCAATGCCTTAAAAAAACAAGCAGGTAGTGTTCCCTACTTATTTTCTGCATTTGAATGGTACCTGTGAGTCTAGTATTGCACTTATAACACTGGAAAATAAGAAACACCTACATGTGACACCATGTAGGAAAGAATAACAAATATGTAAGGAGGTTTGTGCAAAAATAGATGTAGCTGTTTCTTGCATTTTGTTGGATTTGAGACTACTCTAATAGGTGAAATTAACAATCTCTATTCATTTTAAGTCAAGTAATACAGCAAAGCAAAGTGAGGAGAAAATTTCAAGGAAGAATCTGCTCTGCCAATTATTTTCCAGGTTTTCTAGAATTTCCAGGATGCACGGGAACCTTGTTTGGACATGAATGCTCCACAGTATGGCATTAAACATATCTATCTAGCAAGTAGTAAAAGCCAAAGTTAAACCTGTCAACTGGAGAAAATGTTGTAGGAGTGAAGACGTGTCGCTGTTCATCAAAGAGGCTTGGATCTATAACATTCATGGGGGTTAAGGAATTCCTGTTGCTGACAATAAAGAAATATGCCTAACTATCATTGCTAACTAAGGTAAAAGTTATACAGTACATTTTCCAAATGTTGATATTATATCAAGATATAAAATGTTAAATACTAATACCAAGTTGCCCAATGGCATATTTAAAAGAGAATTAAAGCCACAAGAATGCAGAATATACGAATGCAGAATATGTGTCAACGTCATTAGTGCATTGTCCAGCCTGGCCATGGACATCATTGGACCTCATTCATGAAGTGTTCTTACAAACAAATTTGTACTTAAGGGCTTCTTCTGAACATTTTTGGCATTCACAAAATGTTTCCTAAAATGAAAATGGTCTTAGGGAAGAACAAATCTTACAAACAGTCAGGAACACTCGTTCCTCCACGATTGCAAGTTGATCCAATGACATTTAATCGCCGGTGAAGCTGTAAAACTGCAATGTTAAATATATACTCATATAAATGAAAAGTAAATGAGTGACGTGATGTTCATAGCTGGATGTAGTGGATTTTTGTGCAGTTGTTATTTAAGAACACATTTGGCTGCTCAAGAACACATTGTGAATCTGGCTGAGTTCTCTCAGCATCTTCTTAAAGTGGGAGTTAGAAAACATTTTTTTAAGAAAACATTCATGAATGAAACCCATCGTGTTCTATACAGAGAAGGTCCATCTGGTAATGCCCCATAACTGTGGGAATGGCCATAATATGTTGGAGCACTTTTGTGAGGAAAAAATAAATAAATAATACAAGCTTTTCACACCCATGCAGAAGAGCAGTCTGTCACCTTCTGTTCAACAACTAAATGAATCAAGGTTGATGTTCATATTATTCTGTTTCAAATATAGAGTCAGTACAGATGATTGGACCAATACCACACATTCTGTCTGGAAAAGTGTGAAGAGTGTGTGCGATGCTGACTTAAACAATACTTGATTGATACTCTCTGGCTCGTCTTTATCTGGTTTATGTAAACAACTTCTGTATATAATGCCTTTTACAGCCTATAAGCATTACTTAGTATATAAGAAGAGACGATATGTTAAGGATGTAACAAACTTTGTCAACTCTCAGAAGCTAACCAAAGCCGGACCTGGTTAGTGCTTGGATGGGACACTGTTGGAAATACCAGGTGGAACAGAGGGCCAGTAGTAGCTTTAGAGGAGATTCATGTTGTGTCCTTAGGCAGGACACTTCACCCACATTGGCTAGTTTGGATGTGGTGTGTCCAACCACGATATCGTCTGAATTGACATTCGGAAGCCGATATCTGATCCAGCAAGTTTTTCAGGATTGGCACTGGTATTCAGTACCAGTATTGGATCGGTGCATCCCTAATCAAAATTTTCGGTCTTTAACATGTGCAATCAAAATAATGTTTCACCAACTGAAAAACACACTCACACCAATTGTCCTTGTGCAAAAGTTAATAAGAGTAATTATAATTTGGACAAAAGTAGAAACACAGCTTTACATGCCTAAATTTGGTATGCTAACAATATATAACATTATAACTGACAACCTCATTTGTTTGGGCTTATTTAGTTGTTTTTATTCAACAAAACAAATTTACATATTTATTTAGTAGTCTAATTTATTCATAACTCATAAAACCCATTTCTTTGTTGTTGCTTTTGGCAGCGAGACTGAGGTTAATATACAATGTTATTCACATCCCAAAATGTCCAGCTATCTCCAGTGGAGCAGCAGAGGAGAGGTGGACCTTCAACAATTATTCTGACAAATCTGAATTTCATGACAATGCTGATTTGTGAGTCTACTAAATGAAACACTAATATTAGAGCTGAGCGGTGAACTCAGGTCTAATATGGAGTTTAAAACAAAAGCTGATAGATTACTCAGACATGAATGAAACGAAACACCACTGGGGTAAAATTAGCCTATTATTTAACCTGTAGGTTCAGAGGTGGGTTGCGAACAGTTACAATGACTTGGGTAATTTCGTAATACAATTGCACTTTTACTCCTGGTGGGACATGCCCGTAAGGCGGTGACCAGGATTCATCCTGAACAAATGCCTGAGCCACTTCAGCTGGCTCCTCTCCCCATGGAGAAGCAGCAGCTCTACTCCGAGCTCCTACCTTGTGGCTGAGCTCCCTGCCCAGCCACCCTGTGGAGGAAAGTGATTTTGACAGCTTGTATCCGCTATCTTGTCCTTTTGGTCGATACCCAAAGCTCATGACCATAGGAGAGTAGGAATGTAGATCTAAACCAGGTCTAAACCAGGGACCATGGATGAAAGTAGGAATGTAGATCTAAAGCAGGACTAAACTAGGTCTAAATCAGGGACCACAGATGAACCATGGAAGTAGATAAGTTTTATGCCATACTGTGGAAGATTATAGCTAAAGGAATATGATTTCCATGGAAACAAGCAGGAGGAGACCATCCTCCAAGAGTCAGATCTGTGGAGATGCAAAACAGTAGTCACAGTAAGGGCACTTTTAGTGCTATCAACAATTTTGGTTAAAACGTTACTTTCTGTGACTTTAGTTGTTTTCAGCCTGTCACTATGGCAGTAAGGTAAGACATTTCTGCTCCATTTTTGCTACCCAACCTAAAACTTGTTTTTTTATTGTATCTAAAAGCTATAAAAACAAGCTTTGCATTTGTGACTTTTTTTTTTTTTTTATCAATGACCGCCACTGCTTTCCCTATTCATCATGAGCTGTTTCCATGGCAACTAATGGAAAAGCACTGGCTGTATTTGACAATTGCGAGGCAGGACGCGGCATCAGCTGGAGTGAAGGCTGCGCGGTCTGTATATCCCATCTGACAGATGTCGAAGATCCTCTATTGTCACAGAGCGATGGCCTGGTTTGTGAAAACACTAAGGTGTTTCCATTTGCATGCAGAGGAATAAACATGGAGCAGATGTTACATGATGAACAGTTTACTCGTCAACATCTAATAAACAGCTGGAATACAGAATATGTGGCTGCCTATGGATTTGAGAGCAATATGGACCACAGTGCATCAGCTTGTATTTGAGAAAATGTGTCTTGCCCCATTACAGAGAAATTGTATATGCAGCTCTTGAGGTCAAAATAAATCAGCTGTCTAAATCTGATTACAAAGTGTCTGAGAATCAGGAAGTGCATAGTTAGCATTCTAGTTGTTCTTAGCTTTACCGTTATGCCAAGACTCTGCTCTGGTCTCTGAGAGTTATGAAAAGTGCTTATAAACTACGGCCTCACATTTGGAGGAGCTGATTTTCATCCCAGCCACTTCACACTCAGATGCACATGCTCCAGTGCCTGCTGCAGGTCCTGGTTCGATGATGCCATCAGGAAAACATCATCTGCAAACAGCAAAGATCAGATTTTGTGGTTCCTAAAGCAGACCCCGTCCGGCCTCTGGCTGCGCCTAGAAATTCTGTCCATAAATATAATGAACAGTGACAAAGGGCAGCCCTGGTGGATTCCAACATGCACAGGGAACAGGTCTGACTTACTGCCGGCAATGAACACAGCTCCTGCTCTGGTCATACAGGGACCGCCCTTAGCAAAGAGCCCCAGATCCCCTACTATGAGAGACATAGTTGAATGCCTTCTCCAGATCCACAAAACAGATCCATATGTGGATTGGTTGGGCAAACTCCCATGAGCCCCCAAGCACCCGATGGAAAGTATAGAGCTGGTCCAGTGTTTTCTGTGACCAGGACAAAAATTACAATGCTCCTCCTGAATCTGAAATTTGACTATCGGTCAGAGAGATGTGTCAGCCTAGACGGCCCCACAACATCTAGAGACTTAAGCTACTCAGGACGGATCTCACCCACCCCCAGAGCATTGCCATCTAGGAGCTTGCCACCTTCCACCGTCCAACAACATCTCTAATCAAAGTCAGCAGCTCTCCACCCTCACTGTAAACAGTGTTGGTGAAGCACTGCTTCCCCCTCCTGAGGCCTCGGATGGTTTGCCAGAATTTGTCTGAGGCCGTCCGATAGTCCTCCTCCATGGCCTCCTTGAATTATTTTCAATCCCGAGTTTTTGACGCTGCAACTGCTGCCCTGGAGTCCCACAGCTCTGAGGCAGCAGTGGGACTCAGCCTTGTTGGCCTTATTGGCTTGAGGACTCCTGAGGCAGCTGAACTCCACCAGATGTTCCCAACAGACCTTCACAATATGTTTGGGTCTGTCAGGTCTATTTGTCTTCTTCCTCTGCCAGTGGATCCAACTCACCACCAAGTGGTGATAGGTTGACAGCTCTGCCCCTCTCTTCACATTGACATTCACCAAACGATGATTGCAAAAAATCTGACTTTTTCTTAATACACAATTCAATTGTGTTTGATGTCATCGGCGTTTTAAAAATTCCTCTCAGCATATAGCATGGTTTGGGGTCTGTGTGTAGTTAGATAACAATTATCCCTAAACAGCACATCTCATTTATTTAACATTATGGCTCCTTTGGTAAAAAAAAAAAATACATAAATAAAAATAATATTTGTGATTATTCCAGCAAGTGTTGTGTTGATTTATATTTTAAAAGTAAGAGTTTGTTTTGACTGGTAAACAACTCTTGGAACATTCACATTTGAGAGAGTACTGAAATAAGAACAGATAAACTAAATACAAATACAATACTAAATACAATAACTTCATGCATTTCGAAATGTGTTTGCAGAAGTCTAAACTACATGTACAACAATGAAAAGATGAAGTATATTTTGTTCTTAGCAGAGGACATTCTATTATCTAAATAAGTGCAGCTTTTGCACTTTGATAATTGCACAACTCAAATTGTGATTTCTATTCAATAACGATTAATTGTGTAGCCCTCCTAAGAATCCATAATAAAATTCAGAAAGTTCATTCAGCATTCTTGGTTTAACTATTCATTGATCTGTATGTAGAAAATCATAGTGAATGTGTCCATCAGTGTTAGAAGTTAGAAATTAGCTGATGTAAGGAAGAGTGAATCACATACTACAAATCATACATTGCATTTTAAAACCCCACATATATATATATATATATATATATATATATATATATATATATATATATATATATATATATATATATATATATATATATATATATTTGGTATTCTCATTAGCATTATTGCTCCAGTGATGGGTCTCAAACAAAGGAGAACTACAGCCTCTTTAGTCACACTCTTCACAAGGTCACGCAGACGTCACCTTATTTGTGATCCATCACAAAGCGCCGCATGGTTAAAAATACTACTCTATTTAAAAGCCCGACGGTTGTGTCATGACAGCGCCATGTCTGGGAGCAGATTTTAATTGTTTAGTTTTTACAAAAAGGTAAATGAAATTGGCAAGGTGCAGTGAGAAGGTGATAGATTACAAACTATGATATTTTCAAAGACTGCAGTTATTTTGTGGTTTAATTTTAGTTTTCAGGGCTGTTTCTAGCTTTCTCAGGGGCCTATGCAATATACTTCCTGGGGGCCCTCAGTGTACTTGAGTTATTGTTATGTATTGGTATAATAATACTGTTACTTAAGTAAAAGTTATGGTTCGTGTTCTGTGAGCAAGTATGCAAGTGAAAAAAAACGTGACAATATGAAAGGATTTGAACATCTGTGTTTCTTGCACCACTCCTTCAGATATTTAGCCCAAGGACACAACAACATCATTTAGCTGGAACTGCACAGCCAACCCATGGGTCAGTGGATCTGATTGCTCAACCAATGATGTTGATGTTGAGAGTGGGATTCAAACTGCCAACCTTCAGATCAGTGGACAAACACTCTGCTCTTAGTTCTGAGACTAGGATTAGACTGAGGATAGGACTAGACTGAGGATAGGTGAGACTAGTCGCATTAAGAGTGCATGTTTTTCAAGGTGTTATGAGCAATAAAAACACCAGCAAGCATAAATACAAAATAGATGTGTTTCATGTAATCCCATGTAATATTCCAGGCAAAGCAATAACATCTCCATGGAGACTACTAGGTGATGGACCTTTCTCCAGAAAAGGTAGTTAGTTGTAGTTATTTTCTGATCTATGTTATAATGTTGTTTCCTGGAGGTGTGTTTTGTTTCATTTACACATGTTTAACACGCAAACGCTGCATACACTCTGTTCCAAACTGTGATGCCATGTGGTAACACAGGAAGCGCTCCACTGTGCAGTCTTTACACCTTCATTAGAATCACTTGAATCATTTCAGCCCTGAAATTGCCAATCTCTGCTGAACAAAAGGTAAAAGGAGCTGTTAACTTGGGAACTATGACTTCATGAATTACAAGGTGGAACAGAGCATTTTTAGCTTTGCAGTTAATAATAGAGGATTACTCCAACATGTGTGAATGAAACAAAACACAACTCTGGGTATGTTTTTGAGAAGGTAACAGCATTATAACATGGCCTAAAGCTCATAAGATTCAATGTTGTGTAATATAGGACCTTTAACTAAATCATAAATCAAAGTATATGTGACATCCAGTCCTTTACAGTTTCACTTTTACTTGAGTAATAGTTTCTCCAAATACTTTTTAAAGGGTCCCTCTGTGTGGGCATTATATGGACAAGTTGTGTATAAGGTCCTATACAAATGAATTCAGATTTATAAGTTTGCTTTTCTCATTTGTGTTTCTTGACTGTGTATTTATCTGTTTTTTGCAGATTGCTGAATCATCCAACTCCTTCCTCAACCGGATGCTGAACAGAGACACCATCACGAGAATAACGTATAAAAGTAAGTACTCTTCAGTAAAGCCAAAATGATGCATTGATTAAAAAAAATAACAACAACCTAAATAATAGAACTGGCTCACTGGTAGAGCTGTGTATATACTGCAACTTGCCTCTCATGCATTTCTATTTGTACACTGCTTGACCAAAATAAAGAATAAATAATTTTATAGGTTTCTCTTTTGTTAAGTCACACCACCTTCAGGGCGCCATCACATTACAATTGGCCAGCCTTTAGTAGCAAATTTGGTAAAATAAATAAATAAATAAATAAATGACATCTGTGTGTCATTTAAACCATTTAAAAGCCCCAGAAATGAGATAATAATATGATTTTGGTGTGCATGTGAACTTAACCACTGTTACATAATGAACAGATAACACCAGAAATAAAAGAGTGATCATATCTTTGGTGTGCATGTAAACAACCATTCAGTACTGCACTTCTGCTAAGCAACATCCCTCATGTATGTGCAGGTCAGTTCCCAATGCCAAGCTTATTTTTTCTCTCTCTTTTTGAGAGAGGAGAAGCTGTGGAGGTGAGCTACAGACGGCTGCAGTCTGTTTGAAAAAAGCCCATGGTAATTGTATTAATGGTGGAGCCGCTCACAACACGGTAAACACACTGCCCCCTGGTGGTTGCGCTGAGGCGGAAGCCCTGTCAGAGGGTTCAGATCTGCACTTGGTTAACCCTCCCGAGGCCCCCAGGCCCCAGGCTACACCGGCTCTCCGCTCTCCCCTCTCCCATCCATACATCCAGTGCACAGGCAAAGGGAATAATTCATCAAAGAACAGCTCTCTCGGCACAGGGAGATGGAGCCTGCGTATCACTCACATAAAGGCGATTGTCCACATAATCTGAGCTCATTATGGTTCATTTGTGAGGAGGGGTTTCTGTATTTATAAATGCAAGCTTTTCAGGAAATATTAGTTCTAGGTCAACTCTTAGAAATAGCATTAAAGCAATGCTGTTTTATTAATAATAGAAGAGTTTGTTAAAATACACTATGTAACATTTCTGGTGAAGAAAGGCTAACTCCTAAATTATAAATAGCTTTAGGGCAATGGTGCAATAATCGAAGCTTTGCTTACAGCTAAAGGGGTATTATCTAACAATTCTCAAAGTTTAATGCCACACTGTGGAAAATTCCACGCAATGCAGTGTAGTCCTAGAACAACTATTGAATTAGAAATAGGTTTAAGTCAATATTATTATTTCAACAAATTTAACTTAATTATTTTAGGGCAATTGAAATTTGATTTGATTAGGTACACTATTTAACTCGCACTCTGTAACTTTTCTGAATGAGACTTGTCTAAAGTTTAAAGCAGACCTATTATGCAAAATCTATGCATGGTAAAATATTATGTATGCAGTGTTGCATAGTCATTTTAGGACAAATGAAAAAAAAAATCTGTGGGTCCCTATTGTGATGTGCAGCTATCCATTGGAGGTGCCGACGACTTCAGCTCCTGTTGAGTACCACAACTTTCTAATGCAGAAGTTGGTGGACTTGTTTCTTTCATTAAGTCAGGAGGAATGTTGTAATTTTAAATGTGCAAATTATACATAATGATCCATTCGTGTCGTAGATTATAACTACACAGCAGACACAATCACAATTCTTTAATTCCATATTGTGGAGCATTTTAGTCCTAGGTCGACTAGGTTGACTCTTAAGGCAGTGCTGTTACATAAACAATTTAAGCCTGATTAGTGCTAAATGCGCACTATGTACCATTTCTGGTGGATGGTCTATCTGCCACCTGCCTGGAGTTTCACACCACACATGCCACAGCTTTCCAGGCTAAGCAGTCCTAGGTTTCAAAACTACCATTTGTAATTACTGCCGACCAGGCCCTGTTGTATTTTCCCAGAATACCACTAAAAGCTATCTCTGTTACTGTGGTCTGATAGTGTGTCAGCTTTGGTCTGACCAAAGAAGACCAGAGAGCACAGGAAAGACTGAACAAAGGCCATGTGAGGTGAGGGGAGGGGTGACAAAAAAATCTAATAAACTTACAGATAGTAGATTTAAGTCACTACTGTTCCATCAATACATTGCAAGCAGGTGACACACCCCCACCAGAGAAGTTAGTGCACTTATATAAAAAATAATTGACAGGAAAATACCTTCTTACACCCTTATAATTATTATTCTCTTTTTTGCAGCTTCTTACAAAACATAAACTACACAGTTTTTTTTCCCACCTTTATGTATTTTCAAAACACATTCTGTTACTCCTCTTTTCAAATTCATAAAGTATAATGTTTCCTTATTTTGATGTGTCACACATCTTCGAGTAATCATTTTTCCTTCTCAACATCCCATTTTTTCCTCCTAACTTACTCGTTGTCAGAATAAAAACTTTATATGAACTTAATAATACAACCTCACTGTATCTATCACATCTGTCTTGTCCCAGATGACGCGTACCTGCTGACGGGCCTGAACATCGAGGAGGTCTACCCGGAAACCCACAGCTTCATCACGTACGATGGCTCCATGACCATACCTCCGTGTTTTGAGACGGCCACCTGGATCCTCATGAACAAGCCTGTGTACCTCACTCGCATGCAGGTAAAGCTATCTCAGCCTTTTCTGGATAGAATGAAGAAAAGGAGAAAATAGCTTCTCAAAAGTCTTGAATATTTAAATGTTAGTATACAATACAATCTGTTGTTTTCAAGTAAATTTTATTAAAATATTGCATCATCACCATCTTGCATCTCAGTATTTTCAGACACTATATTACATTTGTGTCTAGATATAACATTTACAATACTTGGCCATAATGGTTTGATATTGCCACAGTGAGTTAAACAGGATGTATTATGTAAAATTTGCAAATTATTATATGCCTGAAGAGGTTTTATGTCATGGCAAAGAAAGGCAAGTGTATTTGTATAGCACAATACACACAAAGTAATTCAAAGTGCTTTAAGAAAGACATTGACATTGTGAGATGGTTCATATGGCACTAACATATTGGAGATGTTCTTTGGTGCTGGTCCATGGAGAGACTTGTATACAAGCGGAGTTGCTGAGTTGAGTTGAGTCCTTAAGGCTGCTTTAAATTCTCTGAGCCACAGGAGCCAGTGCAGAGACCTGAGCACAGGACTTATACATCATCCATGCATGTTTGAGTATCCTAGCTATCGGTATTTGAACCCTCCTTATGGTTAGTGGATGACTGTATGCGCCAACCCAGAAAAAAACCAAAAGAAAACAGCTGGATTAGACATTGGTTCCAAGATATCGTTGTGCCGTTATCCTGGTTTAGCTTACTTTTTGTTGTTACTATTCACCATGTCTAACAACTGTAGAGGCAAGACCAAAGTTTTGCCATTACGGCTATGCTAAAAACAACTAGCATTTTATAACTTGATGCAGACAGAACACAGCAGATTTACTTTGACTTCAAGAGCTTAAACAGTATATTGCTGTGTTTCAGATGACATCACAACATTCTATAATTCAATAATATTTAGAAAACAGCCTTACTGTCACCAGGCTTGCATCTCCACAAACCTGACTCTTATGTTGTTCCTTTAGTTATAATATTCCACAACATGGTATAAAACATATCTCCACAACGAATGTTCCTGAGGGTGGGTCTAACTTTTTATGGAGTCATGCAAGTGACATGCAGAAAGTTACATATTGTACCTTAAGATACATGTTGTGTAATGTCTGACATTCTATTTAAATGATCTAATACTCTACCATTTGCTAGTGACTGATATTTGGTCTAAAGTACCTCATGCTTGTCCCTGTGTCTCTGCTCTGCGCAGATGCACTCTCTGCGTTTGCTGAGCCAGAACCAGCCGTCTCAAATCTTCCTGAGTATGAGTGACAACGTGCGGCCTGTTCAACCTCTCAACAACCGCTGCATCCGAACCAACATCAACTTCAGTGTGCAGGGGAAGGACTGCCCCAACAACAGGGCCCAGAAGCTCCAGTACCGGGGTGAGCAGCTCTCGCACACAATTCAACACATTTTTGTTTCATTTGAATAAAAATTAGGGTAAGTAGATCTCAATAGAGCTTGGGATGGTGACATCACACATTTTAGAAGTTAAACTTACGTGAAATCAATGGATTTTAAGATGCTAAATCCTAGTGTTGTCGCAATACTAAAGAATGGACTCAATATTTGATACCCAAATGAAAATTTGAAAGCTCTTTTATAGATAATATTGTAATTTTCAACACAAGATAATAGTATTTGTTTATTATACCATGTGGTATTTTTTTTTTTTTTTTGTTTAAAAGAGTTTCAATGCCAATTTAGTATCTGAATTTTAAATACTACACTGACAATACTAAACTTTGACATTAATATGAATGTATGAAGAGCAAATTGGGTCTGAGTGCTGAGCCTTGTGGGACACCATTTAACAGTATGACAAGAAACTGTGCATCCTACATGATTCAATCCTGTCTACTAAGGTTTTACCAGGCCATGACTACACCAGGATTAAATTAATCAATACACTGACATTTATGGACACTTCTTCAGTTTAGGAGTATAAATATATTAAAGGTGTACTATGTAATTTTTGTGGTAGAGGGTCTGCCACCTGCATGTGTCCTTGGATACATTATAGCTTTGCCTGGAATGGAGGATTAAACTGTCTCCATGGAGGCAAGTATGTGACGCAACAAGCCAGGTAAGATTGCAAAAGTATTCATTCCTCTGGAACTTTTTCAAATTTTGTCAAGTCACAATCACAGATTTAAATATTGTTCAATTTGCATTTTATGTGAATAAGTAACACAAAATGGTACATAAGTGTGAAGTAGAAAGAATTTCTTTTAAAATAAATTATTTATTTATCATCCATCCATCCATTTTCTTCCGCTTATCCGGGGCCGAGTCGCGGGGGCAGCAGTCTAAGCAGGGACTCCCAGACTTCCCTCACCCCAGACACATCCTCTAGCTCCTCCGGTGGGACCCCAAGTCCCTCCAGCGTGTCCTGGGTCTTCCCCAGGGCCTCCTCCCGGTGGGACATGCCCAGAACACCTCCCTAGGGAGGTGTCCAGGAGGCATCCTGAGCAGATGCCCGAGCCACCTCAACTGGTTCCTCTCGACGTATAGGAGCAGCGGCTCTACTCCGAGCTCCTCCTGTGTGACTGAGGTCCTCACCCTATCCCTAAGAGTGTGCCCGGCCACTCTGCGGAGGAAGCCCATTTCAGCTGCTTGTATCCACGACCTTGTCCTTTCTCTGCACCCGTCCCTCATAGCTCCTCCCGCAGCTGGTGGGTCCACAGGAGGACGGCGCCTCGTTGTTCCTTCGGGCTGGGTCTGGCCGGGCCCCGTGGGGAAAGGCCTGGCCACCAGGCCCTCGCTGTCGAGCGCCCACCCCAGGCCTGGCTCCAGGGTGTTTCCCCGGTAATGCCAGTCTGGGCGACGTAACTGGCCTTGCTGGATTCCTCTTCATGTTGGGCTTCTGAACCGCTCTTAGTCAGACCCGTCTCACAGGACCAGTTTGTCATGGGTGACCCTACCAGGGGCATGAAGATCCCAACAACATAGCTCCCAGGATCATTCAGGTGCTCAAACCCCTCCACCACGTTAAGGTGGCGGTTCGGGGAGGGTATTATTTATCATTTCCAGATACAAAAAAAAAAAACTGAAAAGTGCATCATACAAAAGTATTCAGCCTCCCTAAGCCAATACTTTGTGGAATACTTTGCTGCAATTACAGCTGCAAGTCTTTTGGATGTCTCCACCAGCTTTACACACCTACAGACTGAAATGTTTGCTCTTCCAGGCAAAACAGTTCAAGCTCTGTCAGATTTGATGGAGACCGTTGAACTGCAGTTTTCAGATCTTGCCACAGATTCTCAATTGGATTTAGGTCCAGACTTTGACTGTACCATTCTAACACATGAATATGTTTTACTTTAAACCATTCCATTGTCGCTTTGGCTTTATGTTTAGGATTGTTGTCCTGCTGGAAGGTGAACCTCCGCCTCAGTCTCTAGTCTTTTGCGGACTCCAACAGGTTTTCTTCCAAGATTGCCCTGTATTTAACTCCATCCATCTTCCCATCAACTCTGACCAGTTTCTCTGTTCCAGCTGAAGAAAAGCACCCCCACAGCATGATGCTGCTACCACCGTGTTTGACTGTGGGGATGTGTGTTCAGAGTGATGTGCAGGGTTAGTTTTCCTCTACATGACCAGAGCACCGTCTGCCACATGTTTATCCACATGTCCTCCAAATGACTTCTAGCGAACTATAAACAAGACTTCTTATGGATGGTTTTAAACAATGGCTTTCTACTTGCCACTCTTCCAAATGACCAGATTTGTGTAGTGCATGACTAATAGTTGTTCTGTGAACAAATTCCCCACCTGAGCTGTGGATCTCTGCAGTTCTTCCAGAGTCACCATGGGCCTCCTGGCTGCATCTCTGATGAGTGCTCTTCTTGTTCATTCTGTAAGTTTTGATGGACGGCCATGTCTGGGTAGGTTTGCAGTTGTGCCATACTCTTTCCATTTCCAGATGATGGATTGAACAGTGCTCCTTGAGATGTTCAATGCTTGGGAAATCTTTTTAGATCCAAGCCCCGCTTTAAATTTCACCACAACTTTTTCTCTGACTTGTTTGGTGTGCTCCTTTTGACATTTTGGGGTTTGCTTCCCAACACTCTCTTACCAAATGTTTGTGGCCTTCACAGCACAGCTGTATTTATACTGAGACAAGATTACACACAGGTGAAGTCTTTTTAGCCATTAGGTCAACATTCAATCTTTCCAAAATCACCAGGGAACTTCTAAAAGCTATTGGTTGCATTCAAGAAAAAGGGGGATGAATAATTTTGCACACTGCACTTTTACGTTTTTTATTTTTAAAAAATTAGGAAATCTTGTAAACTATTTCCTTCCACTTCACACTTGTGTGCCATTTTGTGTTGCTCATTCATATAAAATGCTAAGAAAATGTATTTAAATTTGTGGTTGTGACGTGACAATATGTGAAAAAGTTCCAGGGGGATAAATACTTGTGCAAGCCACGGTATTTCAAAGTACTTTTTAGCAGTAAAACACACTATCTTAACACAAGATTGATAGGTTTAATGCCATACTGGTGAACACAGACATCCCACAAGAAAACTTACGTAGTTCTGCTTTAAATGAGAACTTGACTAGACTTTTCTATTCAATATTAATGTGTGCCAAATTCCATTAAACCCATTCATATCTCATCAAAATTCTGCATATTTACGTACATTTGATTCCTCACCTCACCTCGGTTGGCTGTTATCTTGAGGTGAGAATATTGGCCCTGCTATAATTTGTTTTAGATATGACATCCAATAAATTCTGCAGGATTTATTGTCTGATCTGCGTGCTTCGTTGTAATTAATAAACTTGAATTAGAATGCAGGGAGTCGTCAGAGGCTGATAAAGCAGGCAGATAAGCAAGTGTGAAAGGAAGAGAACTTTGGTTAAATTCATAGGGGAATGTATAATCACGTTGTATTTATTTAATTTGTATATATTTTTCTCAACTTTTTATGCTGGATGCCCTTCCTTAACAGCCTTGATAAAACATTTACAATACTTCCACTGTTTTAGCCATATTGGGTTGACATTGACACAGTGGGTTAAGTGTTTACACACCCGCGTCTCTATCATGAGTAACTTGTCAACAGCAAAAAGATTCTGGGTTTGATTCCTAGATTCCCCCATTAACCCATAAACATGCACAATAGGTCAAATCCTCCAAGTAGTCCTGACCAACAAGATCATGGTGACAGGTCTTGGATCACTACGCTGCATCACGTATTGTTCCTGGGGAGATGAAAGATGGGTCAAATGCAGAGGACAAATTTCCCTACCATCCAGAGGGTCGCCAGTTATGCCTGTATATATGTACACCATGATTTCAGCACTGCAGAATTAAGATGTGCAAATGAGGATTAAATACTATAGCTTCAAGTTGAGATGCTTTTACATTATTGGAATGAGTCAGTGAAGTTGTGGAAATGGAGAATAGCACTTTTTGGATTGCCACCTAATGACATCACAAGGTGGAACTTGCATTTTGAGTGATAGCAAAGAAAAAAACCTTAATATGCAGGAGTACTCTACATGTGTGAATGAGATAAGACCTTAAAAACTGATAAGGATTCAGCATTATAACCGTAAATTTATTATGTCATAAAGCCCCCCAAACTTTTTATTTATCAAATATAACAGATCATTATTTCATACTTGTTTTTTTGTTTTTTTTTCAATACTGGTTTGGAACTTTGGCAGAGCAATGTTGCTAAAGCCTTTTGTAATTTATTTTTCTCAAAGAAAGTCAAACATAGTAATAGTTGTTATATTGTCATATTGAAACAAATCAAAATATTTTGTGCAACTCCAAATTTTCTTAAAAGTGGTGGGGCATTGTGGATCTAGCTGGCCCAGAAACCATAGCCCTGCTCTTCTATACTCCAGCCTTTGTGTATACTTAGCCAAGACACTCCATCCAGCTGAATGTGTTGTAAGAGTGAGTGATTGCCAGTGGCTAAAGACACCAGTGGCACAGATTGTCAGCCTCTTTTCTGCCCCAGTGCAGCTGAGGCTACAGTAGCAGCCTACCACCTTTGAGAATGGAGTGAATGAATAATGCAAAGCACTTTTTTCAAGAGTCCACTAAAGCAGCATATAAATTGAATCCATTACCATTATTATTATACAGGCTTTTAAATCATATGTTGCATCAAGAAAACACAAAATTGTATCTTGCTTCTCAAGTTGCCTACACAAATCTAGTTCATTGTACAAGAGGGAGATATTTTTGTTGTCATCTCCTCAGTTTATGATGATATGTCCAGGGCTGACGTAGCACAAGCTGCTCAAATAGCCCCGAAGCATAAAACAAGGCCACAGAGTTCATTATTACATCCACGTCTGCAGCCTTGCCCCCCTGTGACTGCTCCCCTAACTGTTTTCTAGGCTTTATTTTGGTGTTGTTTCTATGGTTTAGTTCCTACTTGATGTCCCCTCATGTCTGTGAGTAAACTTTGCATTGGGTTTCATCATCAAAGCCCTACAGCCTTTTCTACTAAACTCAACAGTAAGAGAAGAAAAGAAGTTTTAGTTAGGCTCCTTCAAAGTCTGTAGCTCTAACCCTAACTCAGTGTGCAGATTGTAAATCTTCCAAAGAAATTGTTTGTATTATCTTGGAGATAATATTAAAACAAATGCACGTATCCTTTGTTATCCAAGTTACCATGATATTTCCTACTTTTCACCATGTTACTATTCACTTACATAAAGTAAAAGGCATTTATTCTGTTCTTATATATTTTTACATTTTCATTAAAAAGAAAATAATAAATATATATATATATATATATATATATATATATATATATATATATATATATATATATATATATATATATATATATATATATATATATATAAGCCTCTCATCCATTTCTAGTCTCAAACTATATATAATAAGTACTTGTACTTTTTAATCCAGTTCAAAAATCCAGTGCAGAATAAAAAACACAGATATCTGCTCTCAAATGTTGTTAAATAGAAGTTTAAAAAAAGGATCCACTGTAAAATGTATTTAAGTACAGTACTTTTTATTTTCCACAGTACTTGTCTTCCATCAGAGTTTTAACCAGACCCAACCTTGCCTACCTTCCAAGTTTGGGTATTCTTAAGGTGATACGGTAATTGTGAAGATGTACATAGTAAACACATTACTCTCAATGTTGCTTCTCACATTATTATAACATAAAACCATATCTCTCCTGGAATCCATTTGGGACTCCTGTAGTAGACCTCACAAATATACTATCCTTTTGAGTCAGGTAAAACTTCCTCAGAACCCTTTTCTATGCAGTCTTTCCACAAGGCATTTACTTGTCAGGGTTCTTAAATGACACCTTTTAATCCCTTTCCTCTCTTCTCTTCCAGTGAACGAGTGGTTGCTGAAGTAGCTTCTCATCTACTCATCCACGGCATTCCAACCAGGAGAAGTCTCGAGGGACTTGGCCACTCCACCGTGCATCTCACCCACGAATTTCCATTGTATAGAAAAACAAGAACTTGAAACCAATGAACTTTGCACTGGAGGCAAAGACAGACTCCTGTTTTCATACATTGAGAAGAACCCTTGATGCTATCACCTGCTAACAACCCCCTCCCCTTAATATCTATGAGGACATTTTGATACATTTTTTGGGAGAACTTGGGTAAACAACAAGCATTTATTTGATAGCCACCTCGGACCATCCTGGGACTTTGTAAATAGAGCTATCAAGAACTACAAGTCACTGCCCCAACTTTTTGATGGTCAAGATGGTCCACACGATAATTCATTCTCGATGAGGCATGCTAACGAGACACGGCCTTACCTTCCCATTTTACTAAAAACACTCAAGGGGCGTAATATTTACCGGCTTTTCAACAGCCTCGGAGCTACCAGTGTCTTGGCCTCATTTGTACATATTATAATTATGAATACTGCACAAAAATGTAAAGAAAAGTAACAAAGTAACAAAAAGATATTTAAAGAGGATTTAAAAAAAAAAAAAATAAGAGTTTTAAAAAGCTTGGCGCACTTTGACTTCTGGAGAGCTGATGCCTTTTTTCTGTTTTCTTGTTTACAATGGTCATACACTGTGTTTGAGTAATGTTATCAGCCCAATAAATGTGTCTGGAAAGTGGCCTGTCGATGTTTTACTATAAAAAAAAAAAAAAAAAAAAAAAAAAAGCTTAGGAATTTACTGTACTGTAAGTTTTGTACCTTTAAAATGTCTTAAATATTATCATTGGTGGGGGGGGGGGGAACTGGTATTGACAAATTCAGAATGGTCGGAGGTGTGTTTTCTTTCATTTATAAGTTTAACAAACAAACCCTGCATTTTTTAAGCAATGGAATGAGACAAAGTTGAAAAAAAGTTTGATGATATAACATTTTAGGCACACCAATAACATCTCCATGGAGACAAATAGGTGGCAAGCCCACTACTAGAAAAAACACAGATACACAAATGCTGATGCTAATGGGGATCAAAATAAACAATAAACATCTATAAAGAATGGTTGTAACAATATCCAAATCTCATTTATTGCAATATTAATTGTCAGAAGGGATATCCAAAAGGAGTTACATTTGTTGGTGTTCCAATATATCTTGTATATCTTAAAGTCATAATATGTAACTTTTTAGTCAAGAAATAGCAACAAAAAAAAAGTTTTGTTTATTGCACTGAAAAGCGGAGGGCCACATTCTGCTTGTTTCCATGGCGATAACCTTCCACAGAAAAGCATAACACACATAAATTCCCATAGAGAAAGTTCTGAAGTATGGTTATACATTGCTATTTCCATGGAATCATACAAGTGCCTCCTTCAGAAAGTTGCATACTGTGCTTTAAAGAATATGGAGTTATTGTGAAAAATATGTTCTGGGTTTATTTTGGAACTGGCAAGATATTTAATCCTCCCAAGAATAGTAGAGGATCATAGCCATATCTATGATAAGTGTCCAACCTGCATCAAAAGTGCCTTTAGAAACAATAGTAATCACCGCAGTGCCACTCTGTAATTACCACAGCGTATACCTTCCTGTATTTCCAGTCATGCTCGAAGACTTTTTGTCCCCAAGCAATATGAACAAAGTTAAATTCTAAAGTGATAAATAGCGGTTCTAAGTGGGAGACATTAAATTGGCTGTTTTACAAATGCTTTTACCAGGAACACTCATTTTGCTCCAAACAACTGGGACCTTGTGGAACTGGCAATAAAAATCTGTTTAGCGTGTCGTAAGGGGACACTAAATCTTCACCATAAACCTTCCCCCCTTGCTGCTCCGTGGTTCAGTGAGATGGAGTGAAGTAAATACATTCTGAAAGGCATATTATTAGAGGCTTATGGTGCTAAATCAATTACTTTTCAAACACGCTATTTATTCCCAAATTCAATGCAAAAATGAGCTGTAGAGTTAGATAGATTTTCGCGGGGAGTGAATCATCCAGGTTTCCGAAAGATGGTCTTCACCGCATCGATCCGAGCTCTCCCAGACCTGCCTTATTATCTCCCGATCAATCTCGGATGCCGCTTTGTGTAGCTCCAGTGCCCGAGAGAAATTCTGCCTCCGAGAGCAGAGGAGCGCTACCTGCTTACTTACCAACACACAAACATGAGCGTTTTATGTGCCGTTTGGTCAATACAGGGCTTTCAATGGAGCTGTAATGAAAAGGTGCCGAGCGGAGGAGGTTTGAAGAGCCGGGCCGCCAATGGACAAGGTTGTGGAGGCCGTTTTTCTACCTGAAGTAAGAGGCATCGGGTGGAGGAAGATGGGTAATCAATGGAGCAAATGATTCAAAGTAGCTACAGGTCTCTGGGGTTAGTACCGGACCTGGCATACATACTAATTAAATAAGTTTGCAGTCATTAAAGAGGGTGTAATACACTTCTATGGGGTATTCATTGTTAACACATAGCATATTTAGATCACCATCTTAACTTTTAATGATCACCATCTTAACTTTTAATGTTAGTTAGAGTTAGGGTACCCCCTCTCCTTAGTTAGGGTACCCCCCTCTCCTTACTTCCCCGTGCTAAATCACTCCCCCTTGTAGTAAATGGTCACGTGTTTCCACCTTTAAGGCATTCAAAGCACTACATCAAAAAAACACTCACCCATTCACACACCAGTGTACGCAGACAGTAGAGTCAAGGTGGTTAAGTGTCTTGCCCAAAGACACAGCAACATTAATTTGTGGGAGCTGGAATCGTACTGCCAACTCATGGGTCGGGATCTGACGGCTTAACCAATGATGTTTACATTGAGAGCAGGATTCAAACCGCCAACCTTCGCATCAGTGGAAAAACACTCTACCAACTGAGCCACTGTCAAGGCACTCAAAGCACTTTGAGGAAGAGGAAAAGTCCATCCATCAATTTTCCTCCACTTATCCGGGTTCGGGTTGCGGGGGCAGCAGTCTAAGCAGGGAGTCCCAGACTTCCCTCACCAGCATGTCCTGGGTCTTCCCCGGGGCCTCCTCCCAGTGGGACATGCCCAGAACACCTCCCTAGGGAGGCGTCAAGGAGGCGTCCTGAGCAGATGCCCGAGCCACCTCAACTGGCTCCGCTCAGCATGTAGGAGCAGCGGCTCTA
This sequence comes from Periophthalmus magnuspinnatus, assembly GCF_009829125.3. Classification (NCBI taxonomy): domain Eukaryota; kingdom Metazoa; phylum Chordata; class Actinopteri; order Gobiiformes; family Gobiidae; genus Periophthalmus; species Periophthalmus magnuspinnatus. The sequence goes on along the minus strand of NC_047144.1, from coordinate 28,697,271 downwards.
CTCCGAGCTCCTCCCGTGTGACAGAGCTCCTCACCCTATCCCTAAGGGTGTGCCCGGCCACGCTACAGAGGAAACCCATTTTGGCAGCTTGTATCCACGACCTTGTCCTTTCTGTCATTACCCAGAGCTCATGACCATAGGTGATGGTGGGAATGTAGATTGACCGGTAAATCGAGAGCTTTGCCTTGCGGTTCAGCTCCCTCTTTACCACAATGGACCGATACAGCGACTGTATCACTGCTGCACCGACCCACCTGTCAATCTCATGCTCCAGTCTTCCCTCACTCGTGAACAAGACCCTGAGATACTTGAACTCCTCTACTTGAGGCAGAGACTCACTACCCACCTTGAGAGGGCAAGCCACCTTTTTCCAGTTGAGAACCATGGCCTCGGATTTGGAGGAGCTGATTCTCATCCCAGCCGCTTCACACTCAACTGCAAACCGCCCTAGTGCCTGCTGCAGGTCCTGGCTCAATGAAGCCATAAGGACAACATCATCTGCAAACAGCAGAGATAAGATCCTGTGATTCCCGAACCAGACCCCCTATAAATTCTGTGCATAAATATAATGAACAGAAACCTGTGACAAAGGGCAGCCCTGGCAGAGTCCAACATGCACCAGGAACAGGTCTGTCTTACTGCCGGGAATGCGAACACTGCTCCTACTGCGGTCATACAGGGACCGGACAGCACTTAGCAAAGAGCCCTGGACCCCATACTCCTGGAGCACCCCCAAAGGACACCACAAGGGACACACAAACTTCCATGAACCCTAAAGGACCCAATGGAGAGTATAGAGCTGGTCCAGTGTTCCACGACCGGGACGAAAACCACACTGCTCCTCCTGAATCCAAGGTTTGACTATTGGTCGGATTCTCCTCTCCAGTACCCTGGAATAGACCTTACCGGGAAGGCTGAGGAGTGTGATTCCCCTGTAATTGGAACACACCCTCCGGTCCCCCTTCTTATACAGAGGGACCACCACCCCGGTCTGCCAATCCAGTGGCACAGTCCCCCAACCGCCACACGATGTTGCAGAGACGTGTCAGCCAAGACAGCCCCACAACATCCAGAGACTTGAGGTACTCAGGACGGAGCTCGTCCACCCCTGGAGCCTTGCCACCAAGGAGCTTGCCAACTGTCTCCGTGACTTCAGCCAGAGTGATGGTCGAGTCTGCCTCCGGGTCCCCAGTCTATGCTTCCTCATCAGAAGACGTGACGGTGGGGTTGAGGAGATGGTCTAAGTATTCCTTCCACCGCCCAACAACGTCCCCAGTCAAGGTCTCCACCCGCACTGTAAACAGTGTTGGTGAAGCACTGCTTCCCCCTCCTGAGGCGTCGGACGGCTTGCCAAAATCTCTTTGAGGCCATCCTATAGTCCTCCTTCATGGCCTCCCCGAACTCCTCCCAACCCTGATTTTCTGCCTCCATGACCGCACAAGCCATGGCACGCTTGGCCCGCCGGTACTCATCAGCTGCCTCAGGAGTCCCACGAGCCAACAAGGCTTGATAGGACTCCTTCTTCAGCCTCACGGCATCCCTTGCTTTCGGTGTCCACCACCGGGTTCGGGGATTGCCGCCGCAACAAGCACAGCAGACCTTACGGCCACAGCTACGGGCAGCCACATCGACAATAAAGGTGGAGAACGTGGCCCGCTGGGAGTCCATGTCCCCAGCCTCCCTCGGGATCAGGGTGAAGCTCTCCCAGAGGTGTGAGTTGAGGACCCCTCTGACAGAGGGCTCTGCCAGACGTTCCCAGCAGACCCTCACGATGCGCTTGGGCCTGCCTGGTCTGTCTGGCTTCCTCCTCCGCCAGTGGATCCAACTCACGACCAGGTGGTGATCAGTTGACAGCTCAGCCCCTCTCTTCACCCGAGTGTCCAAGACACGCGGCCGGAGGTCAGATGACACAACAACTCAACAAGTTGATCATCGACCTCTGACCTAGGGTGTCCTGGTGCCACGTGCACCGATGAACACCCTTGTGCTCAAACATGGTGTTTGTTATGGACAAACTGTGACTAGCACAGACGTCCAATAACAAAACACTGCTCGGGTTCAGATCGGGGAGGCCATTCCTCCCAATCACACCCCTCCAAGTGTCACCGTCATTACCCACATGGGCATTGAAGTCCCCCAGGAGAACAATGGAGTCCCCGGTTGGTGCACTGTCTAGTACCCCTCCCAGGGACTCCAAGAAGGTCGGGTACTCTGCACTGCTATTTGGCCCGTAGGCCGACACAACAATGAGAGACCTATCCCCGACCCAAAGGCGCTGGGACATAACCCTCTCGTTCACCGGGGTGAACTCCAAATTGTGGCGGCTGAGCTGAGAGGCAATGAGCAAGCCCACACCAGCTCGCCGCCTGTCCCCGTGGGCCAGAGAAATGGAGAGTCCAGCCCCTCTCAAGGAGTTGGGTTCTAGGCCGACTATATCTAGCCGGTAACGCTCAACCTCTCGCACAAGCTCAGGCTCCTTCCCCCCCAGTGAGGTGACATTCCATGTCCCCAGAGCTAGTCTCCATGTCCATGCCCAGATCTCTCTGAACCTGCACCTCATGGCTCCACCCGCAGGTGGTGGGTCCATGGGAGGACGGCCCCACAATGCTCCTTCAGGCTGGGCCTGGCCGGTCCCCTTGGGGAAAGGCCCGGCCACCAGGTGCTCGCTGTCGAGCACCCACCCCAGGCCTGGCTCCAAGGTGGAGTGCCAGTCCGGGCGACGTAACTTCCCTTGCTCTTTCACTGTTCATGTGGGGCTTCTGAATCGCTCTTAGTCTGACCCGTCTCCCAGGACCTGTTTGCCATGAATGACCCTATTAGGGGCATGAAGCCCCCACAACATAGCTCCCAGGATCATTCGGGTGCTCAAACCCCTCCACCACGTTAAGGTGGCGGTTCAGGGGAGGGGAGGTGGAAAAATACTATACAAAAATGTGACCATATACCCCTTCAGAGTGCCATCACAACACAATCAGCATGCATTCCTCTCATCAAACTACCACACATTGCGTCAGGTTTGTGAACTGTAGTGTACTGTTTTGTATCCTACTTTTGTATATTATTATTATGCATGGGTTATGTAAGCATATGGGCTGAGTCATGTACAAGAGGCCTGGGCTCCTTCTGCTAACCATAAGACAAGGCAAGTTTATTTGTATAGCACAATTCGTATACAAAGTAATTCAAAGTGTGTTACAAAATAAGAAAGGCATTAAAATCACACCAATTAAAACATAAATAGTCATAAATAATCATCATGAAATTAACATTAAAACAGAAAAATGCAGAATAAAAACCTTTCAGTCTTATGCACAGCTAAACAGAACCGTTTGGATGCTGGATTTAAACAGTGTCAAAGTAGAGGTCTGTCTCACATCAGTTCTGGGTTTTAGCTGCAGAAAACTGAAATGCTGATTCTCCATGTTTAGTCCTGACTCTGGGCACCAGCAGGAGGCCAGTCCCTGAACTCCTCAGAGTGTGAGATGGTTCATATGGATCTAACATGTGGGAGATGTACTCTGATCCATGGAGACTTGTTCACATGCAGAGCTGCTAGTCTATTCTCTGAGCCACAGGACTTCCTGGTTCTAGACCTGAGCATAGGACACACGTGTGAACTTTCTGGTTCTAGTCAGGACCCGAGCAGCTTGGAGAGGCCAGTGAGCAGGCCGTTACAGTAGTCTAACCTGCTGGAGACAAATGCATGGATAAGTCTCTCGAAGTCTGGCTTAGGAAGGAAGGTTTTATTAGGGCCCTCAAGAGATAGCAAGATTACTCAAACATGCATGGATGACATCTAAAACCTCTTCAGGCATGTTTATGATGAGGGAACGACATTTGATTTTGCTCTAAATGATAGGTAACCAATGAGTATCTTTATTTCACATGCATCACTGAAATAAACTATATGTTAAAATACAGAGCATTGTCTGGACTTTTATTCAACGCTATTGAAATACCATCCAGCAAAAACTCCAGTGATAAAAGTTCTGAAGAGAGTTTCACATTTATCGAGACAGTGTAGTCATCTCCGTCCTCCTGACTTCGCAGACAGCAGGAGCAGCCTCAGTGGATTAAGACAACATTATCTGTTCGTGAATTGCTGTGCTCAGATGTTCGGCAGGCCTTCTAATGACATTACCTCTAGAAGAGCACCACATGAGAGGCAGCAGAGGAGCCGGACATCTGCCAGGACCAAGGGGAAACGGACAAGTCTCCAGCAGCGCGTTGACTCTGCAGACGCACCTCTCCAGATGTATCCACGGCAACAGACGTTTCAATTAGGCCTGTGTGCTCAAACTGTTCACTTCAATTTAATCAAATCTGCATGGAAGTCTGTCTCTACAGTACCTGTTTACAATCAGAGGTATTGTGGGGTTACTTGAGGTACTACTCTCCAAAAGATATCAATAAGTCCGTAGGGCTGTCATGATAACACATTTAGAAGTATGATATATTGAGAAAATATAATATAGACGATGCTATATTTCCCCCCAAAAAAGATTCCATCTTTTTAGTATTGTTAATGAACATGAGTTGCAGTTAATAAATGAAATATTCAGTGAATCATAGAAGTTATTTTTTCAAGCCTCTGTAGCTCAGATCTTATCACAGTATGGAAAAATAACAAAAAGTTCCCAACTAGCACAACGAAAAAGTACAAACAATAAATATTTAACTCCCAAAAGTATAGTATAGTAAGTATTGATATTGTAATTATCATGACAGGTCAGTTTATTTAAAGTTTAAAGTTTATATGACTTAGAGAGGTGTTCGGGGCATGTCCCACTGGGGAAGACCCAGGACACACTGCAGGGACTGTCTCTGCTGGTCTCAGAAAACACCTTGAGGTTCCAAAGGAGGAGCTGGAGGACATGTCTGGGGTGAGGGAAGTCTAGGAGTCTCTGGTTAGACTGCTGCCCCCGCGACCTGGCCCTGGATAAGCAGAAGAAAATGGATGGACAGACTTAGTTTGGTGGGATTGTACCTGTGCCAACATTTACATTATTTTTACATCATTCAAGTTGCAGTTTGTAGGTAGAAATGTCGAACTGTAGAGCAAAACATAAAAAGATGCACTGGACTTTTTTATTCTTTTCACATAAAGTACAAATGTTTTCTTGATTTTGAAAGTGCAATTGAAGTATTTCTTTAGATTAATAGATGTTATTTATAATTTCGTAACAAGTTTCTTTTACTTTGGAAACAACTGGAAAGACCAAGTGCGTTGTTCTTATTTTTGTTATTGCCTCTTTATCAGAAATACCTCTATCTATTGTATGTCATCAACACTGATAATTCTATCCAAAATACAGAGACAATTTACAATTTACGTACAAGGGAGGCATTTTTCTGGCAATTCATAAGCATTCATTTAACAAAATATCAGCGTTATCATGTATTTGTGTAGACTGGGGTTGGCCATTGCAGTTGTAGAAGCTGAAATATGGTTTGCTATGGAAGTATGTGTTTCTAGCTATAAGATCTCAGCTGATAAAGAACCCTTGTAAAGTTATTTAATAAAAAAAAATTGAGTAAAAACATTGAGAACATTTAGGAATTGTAGGTTTGGCAACTTACTTTCTGCTTTGGTGCTTGGTTTTCAGACTTTTGGTTTAATCTGTCATTTTAAATGCTGAGATAAGAAGAATATAGGTTATGGTAGATTGTGTTGTCCTCATGGGGAAATTTGTCCAATGCATTTGATCCATCCTCTGTCTAACCTAAAAGGGACAGTGAGCAAGTACAATACAGACCATTCACCAGATCTTGAGCTTGGTTCAGAGTCAGGATTTTTCTGCATTACTGTACATATCTCCAGTTGTTTTGGATTTATGGAGGAAACTGCTGCACCCAAAGGGAAATCCAGATACAGAGAGAACATACAAACCCCACCTGGTCTTGGAATTGAACCCTAGACTGTATATACAAATGGGTAGAGCTAACCTGCTTGCCAGCCATGTTCTAAATAGAATGTGAGGGCGCACTTCTGGCTCCAGTGACTCTGGCTTCCATTCACTTTCCGTATCATCTGCTGTCATGCTCATTATTTTGGTTTTAAATGTTCATAGTCTTACCGTATGCACTTTAAGCCATACAATCCTAAATCCCAAATCCTAAAGTTGTGAGTTAGAGGACTTGGTGCAACCGGTAGACAAAGAAAATAGAATAAATGCATCAACCATGTTTAATGTTATGGGAGTTTAGATACCCTTTCTCAATCAAGGAGAGGCAAATAAAAGTGCGATTATCAGCAAGGAGAGAAGAAAATACGGCTATAATCTGGCCATAAAGTGAGCATACACATATACATAACCCAGGAGAGTATTTTACACTCCTATTATAGCTGATCATTCTCATATAAATGTTGACAAGCTGTGTACAAAAGCGACAAAACCCGAGAGGCATACTAAAGTCGTCAAGAGAGATGTCAATATGAAATGCCACATAAAACATTTGCTGTAAATATGTTCAAGTGGATTTCACAGATTCAAATATTTTTTTCTAATTCTGACTTTGGTTTGATGGGATAGTACCTGTGGTCAATATTCATCATAATTTTACATCTGTCAAATAGCAATTTGTGAAAATATTTTGCAAATAAAAAGTTGAAAAGTACAGGAAGTAGTGCTACGTTCTAAAACAGAATACGTCTGCATATGTCATAAGTTGTTTCATCCATTCCATCCAAAATGCAGGGACAATTTATGCACAAGGAAGGAACTTTTCTGACAATTTAAACATTGGTTTAATAAGATAAAGGTCTAAAAAATCATAACTACTATATTGTATAATTTAGACATGTTTTGGCCCTCATTAACATCTAGGTTGCTAGTTAACATACCTCTACGTATATCATATATGCTACCAATGTCCAGGAAGTACAATTATGACCACCACCAAAATTACCAAATTGGAAAAAAACTAGGCATGATCTTTAGTAAAAATCTTGAATATAATGATGTCAACAGTGTTTTAGGGAAGTGAGTAGTCTAGCTTGCCATATGCACTTTAACATTAAAGCATTTTGCACTTTCACATAAATATATTGTTTATTATTGCATTACAGGGTAAAGTTTACAACACATAAAACCAGTGTTTGCGCATCAGCCAGACAAGCAATGAGGAAAAAGCATCAGCCGATAAGAAGAACCATTAGAAAAGAAGGAAAGAGCTTCCATTTAGGTCTATTTCAGTGAAATAAAGGAAACAAAGCTCATTGTTATAACTATTATTAGAACTAGCCAACTACTTCTGGCAATGTTCTAAGAAAAAAAAACAAAAAAACTTTTTTTTTGTAAAACAGACTTCACAACTAATACCTGCTACTCAGAGCCCTTAAAACCCACCACAGATAGCATCTGAACCCTTTTAAGTTGCCTTCAGGACTGGATGGCTCTAAACTTTTTAAGATCAAGACGTACCTGCCCCGCACTGACCTGGAGCGTGTCATTCATGCCTTCATCGTCTGCAGATTAGACTACTGTAACTCCTTGTACTGTGGGTTGGATCAGGGCTCCATCCACCGCTTACAGTTAGTCCAAAATGCTGCAGTGCGCCTGCTCAGGGGCACCAACTATGAGCACATTTCTCTAGTGTTGGCCTCTCTGCAGTGGCTCCCTGTCAGCTTCAGGATTGATTTTAAGATTCTGTTGATGGTTTTTAAATGTCTAGAACTTTGGGCTGGTCCAGAGGTGCAGGAAGGGTAGGTATCAAGCTGCCTGGCAGACAGACAGACAGCGATAGAGGGGTAGACAGGCTAGGAGACAGGTAGGGAGCTTCCTAAAGGTACCTGGACTCAGGACAAAGCAACTGTAACACAGAAATTCAGAAAAAGTTAACTTGTTTCGTGGAGCCAAACACATCTACTAACTGGAGAAGTATCAGCGCCAAACTGGGGAGAAGTGGATGAAAAACTAGGCTTCTTATACTGCAGGTAGCAAGGGAAATCAGGTAGTCCAATATGCACGTGGGAGGAGAGACAGACAACATAGAAGGAAAGAGGAGGCAACAGGGAAAACAGAAGAAGGGAGGATCCTGACACACCTCCAAATGGTGAAGGGAAGGTAACCACTGCCAAAGCTGCTCAGACCCAAAAGCCCCGTCATCACTAAAAAAGGATCAATAACCGATAAATTTTTCATTCTAAGTATGCTCTGTTGCAAATGGTGTATTGAGAGTTAATACCAGACCGTTTATTGAGTTTACCTGCCCTATAGAAAAGACAAACTGCACAGATAACAGTTGTGCTGACAAACAAACAAAACTGTATGTCAGCACTACTGTTCTTTCACAACAGGTAGACCAAATATAAATAAACCAAATATATAAGACCTGGGGAATGATGAGCCCACAGATGTCTCCATGTGCAGACAGCTTCACATACACATGAGGTAGGGAAAAAGAACCAATATCATACATAGAAAATTTCTTTTTTTTTTCTTCTTTTTTTTTTTACTTTTGTTTAATAAGATAGAGCAAAAAGCTGCAATAAACTTATTAATGGTGATCGGACATCTTGGACATCTGCATCCATCAGAGGGGTCACCAAAAACTAAACTAAATAACCAATAGCATCTGTACAATTTAATTTTTTTCTTCTTTCATTATAAAGTTGTTGTTGTTTTTTGTTTTGTTTTTTTTGTTTGTTTGTTTTTTAGAAGAAGTAGAAACAAAATATGTAACCAATGTCAAAATAATAGCATGGATCATTAATATATTACTAATTATCTGAACAACCAGGGTCTTTTGCCAATTGCTAGATCTGATATGCCTAATGGACAAAAACGCTGATTCAGATTTGGCAATAAACAGTGAAGAGCGATATTGACATGAGGGGTATCCCTCCACAACAGATCAATGAGCTCTGGAACATGGTGCTGATGTTATGACAGGTTCCATTCCATTTTTTCATAGTTAAATGATTTTGTGATAAATTAATAAATGAGTGAATTCAACAGGAAGACAGAATGGACTTGCTAAACAACTTTGTGAAGAATGGCCACATCTTTCAGTGTCAATATTTTCAAAGTAGTGCCAACTGTTCCGCATCTCTCAAAGCTGCTGCCAGTGTTCTTGGGGTATTTAAGCTAAAAAGTAAATTATACTTGCAATAGACAAGGTAAACACTTAACAGGTTTTTTTTCTGCTACCAGGTTTCTCCTATGAAAAGGGCACTCCCTTTGGCTCTTGTCCTCTGAACTTGGAGCACTTCCAGGTCATGTGTTGTACTGCTTGTAAAGAGCCACCACTCCTAGAGCCCTGCCCATGTGTTTTTACACCCCGGTATGACTGTGGCTGTGCTGGTGTAAATGTATGGGACACTACACTTGCTATATATCCCTGATATATGATATATATATATATATATATATATATATATATATATATATATATATATATCCCCAATGTGCCAAAAAGAGGCTTGTAGTACACTGCATGGCCAAAACAAAGTCGCCACCTGGATTTAACCAAGCAAATAAGTACTAGCCTGCTCCAGTTGGTCAGGTCTAGGTTCAGCAACAGTCTGTGCTCAAAGAATGAGGTCAGCTGACACCTGAATATACTGAATTACCAGGTTATTCCATCAATGGATTTTTTTCGTCCCTGATGGCAGGGGCATATTCCAAGATGACAATGCCAGGATTCATCGCGCTCAAATTGTGACAGAGTAGTTCAGGAGTATGAGACATCATTTTCACACATGGATTGTCCAGAGTCCAGACCTTAACCCCATTGAAAATCTTTGGGATGTGCTGGAGAAGGCTTTGTGCAGCGTCAGACTCTACCATCATCAACGCAAGATCTTGGTGAAAAATTAATGCAACACTGGATGGAAATAAATCTTGTGACATTGCAGAAGTTTATCGAAACAATGCCACAGCGAATGTGTGATGTAATCAAAGCTAAAGGCGGAGCAACCAAATATTAGAGTGTGTGACCTTTTTTTTTTGGTGACAACATTTTTTTGGGGTTGGCAGTGTAGCTCCTGTGTGTGTCTGGTTGATCGCTAAGCTCAACTGTCAGTCACCTCTCTTTCCACTGTTTGGTTCCTCTGTCTGGCGTCAAGTCTGTGAATTCTGAGTCGTGGCATGTTTGTCTAGTTATTCAGTCCTGCACATAAAAGGGTTACTTTAACATAAATAGTAATACTTATTCCCTTTTATGCAGGTAATGTGGTGGCTTCTGTTGAGAGCCGTGGCCCTGGGAAAGAGCTGAGTGTGTGTGAATCCTACAGGCCAGAATCAATGAATTACATTGAAATGTTTTAACTCCTGGACGCCTCCCTAGGGAGGTGTTCTGGGCATGTTCCACCGGGAGGAGGCCCCGGGGAAGACTCAGGACATGCTGGAGGGATTATGTCTCTCGGCTGGCCTGGGAACGCCTTGGGGTCCCACCGGAGGAGCTGGAGGACGTGTCTGGGGTGAGGGAAGTCTGGGAGTCCCTGCTTAGACTGCTGCCCCCGCGACCCGGCCCCGGATAAGCAGAAGAAAATGGATGGATGGATGGATGTTTTAACTAAACAATCTTAAAAGAACAAAGAAACTAAAGTTACATTAAGTTATATTATTGCTATAAATGAAACCAGGTCACCTGTGTGTCCTACTTAAGATATACTACTGGGTGCACCAGAATCCCTAAGATTTTCATTTGGGTGCACCAGAACATGATTTGTGCGCAATGCTTTTTTAAGCCATTTGAGTATGTTATCCTTAAATTGCCTCAACAATAAGGAAATAATAAATGACTTAATACTTTTATTCATATATGTGCAGTTTATTCGCTAAATTACACTATCTAGAAAAATTACAACTAAATATTTCAACAATGATTATAGTTTTATATATTCAGAGGTGTTTATTTAATCACATAACATTCACAATTTACCTGTTAAATTAAAACTGAATTAGTTAGTATCTTATTTGAGTTGAAAACTATGCAATAAATATTGGCTATAAAAAAATTGTCAGAGTGAGAAGTCTGTGCTTTTAAGGATCTTGACAGTTCACTATAGTACGTGTAGAGTGAGACCTTTTACTTTCAGTAGTTGATCTTTGATGTCTTATCTAATTTTATTTTCTTTTTCATCTCACGCATCACAGCCTCAAATGATTTAAGTAAAGACAGAGTAGAGGACCTGCAGGTCTGATGCTTCTCTTTAAAAGGTAAATACTGTGTAACATTCACAAATAGATGAAAAAAAGTCAAACTGTCGTAATGTCTGGTGTAAGGTGGACCAAAGGGTGCAGAACTCAGGGCAGATTTACAGTGTTTATTTACAGTTTGTGCAATAACACAAGAGTTCATTAAACCAACAGGGAGCAGGAAGCGGGGTGCGAGCCAGGGTCCGGGAATGCGTCGCGGCGAGCCGGAACAGGAACAGAGAGCGGCCAGGACCAGGGCGAGGACGGGACCGGAAACGGAGCCAGAGAGAGCCGAGCAAGGGTAGTCCAAGGAACGGGAGACAAGGAGCAAGCCAGAGCCAAAGATGAGACGAGGAGGTGAAGACAAGGGGTTGACTGTACCGGAGCTGGAGCGCAGAGTCAGGAGCGAGACCAGAGACCAGAGACCAGGAGCAGGGACAAGCGAGAGAGCAGGAATGTGGACACGCGGATGATCTGGCCCCGAGTGTCTTGTCCGTGACGGTCCTGGGAGCATAGGGAAGACAAACAGACAATCTCGCCCCGAATGTCTTGAGCTGGTCCATCTTATACCCAGCAGCAGGTGGAGGTAATTGCGCTGATGGGCTGCAGGTGCGCACGGGAGGAGCCAGGGGCTCCGCCCAGCTCCAGGCTCAGACAGGTGAGGGAGGGGAAAGCACACAGGGAGACAAAACAGGAGGCAGATAATGCGTGCATCATGACACAAACTAATGATAAATGTGGTGCATATGAAGCTCTGTGATCCAGAGGGCGGCTTGACATGTTTCAATGGTATCTTCCATTGAAAGAATTCCACAAGGACATTGAAGCACCTTAAGCAGTTGGGTAATTAGACGTATATTATCATGCTCTGACCTCTACTATGCATCACATTATGAACTATTTTATGACTATTTATCTTAAGTCCCTGTGACTCTTATTTGAGGGGATACAAATATCTGCTGGTCATCTACATGATTCCCACCTATGCAAGTAGGAGTAGAATGACCCTGCAGGAATGGAGTCATTCAGAATTACTGCAGAGGGAGTAAAGAGGAGACGATGTAGTGAACAGTGGTTTTGGCAAACGTTCTAATATGCTTTAAATGACTAAAACACTGAGAAACGTTTAGAGCGTGACGTTTAAAGGGTCGAGGTAATTGACTCTTGTGAGCTTTTGGTCATGTTATAATGTTAAAAGATGCCCATAGTTTTGTTTAGTTTTCATTCACATAAGTTTGAGTAACCCTCCATTATTAGTCTGTCTACAAAGCTCAAAATGCTCTGTTTCACCTTGTGATGTCATGTAGCATAACAGCTCCTTTTACCTTTTGTTCAGTAGAGATTTGGTAATTCCAGGGCTAAAATCAACCAAATGAATTTAGTGAAAGTGTATAGAGTTTAAAAACACAGTGGAGAACATCATGAATTACCACATGAGATCACAATGTGGAACAGAGTGTTTTCAGTTTGACAGATGCCTAAATATGCAAGGTTTGTGTTAAACATTTGAGAATGACACAAAATACAACTCCAGGTCTGTTTCTGATGAGGAAACAACATTAGAACAGAGATCAGAAAATAGCGCAATATTTAATTGCTTTAATCGCTGACCTCAGCATCCTCAAAGCAGCTTTAAAACAGGAACTGTTTTAAACAAGGGGTGTCTGCTTCCTTCAAAGTAGGTCTGTTAATATTTTCACATTATGAACATCATAAAGTTACTCACGATTTCAACACATGGAGATTCTTCCCAAACTGGCCTTAAAACATGGGGTTTGTACTGAGTTTCTCCATTTCCTTTTAAACTGTGAAAGGGATGTCTCATCCATAAAAAGGCAAATTAAAATGTGGTACTAATAAGATCTGTCACCATGTCACAAAAGTCTGTAAAGTGTATTTAAAGATGCGCAACAGGTTAGAAGGGGATCATGTTGCTAATTTCCAAAAATGGACAAGAAGTCAATGAGTTGAGGCCCTGCACATTTCTCCAGAAGCCAAGGAAAATCCACTGCAGCATCAACAGCTGCGAGCTGTGTCATTAACTGCAATTTATTTTGTTAATAAAAATGGTCGCAGCTCATTGTCATAAAAAACAGTGGTTATTGCTATAAAGGCTTTAAGTCTGAAACATCTGCTACCAGTGCAGTGCGGACTTAGAGGGGCTTACCCACTGTTAACCAGTTTGACTCCCAGTGAGGGAAGAATACTCGATTATGTTATGGAAGTAAAAGTACAGATACCAGAGTAAAAAAAAACGTAAATAAGTAAAAGTATTAAAGTAATGTACTTAAAGAGTAAAAAGCATTCTGTGAAGATTTTGATATCTAGCAAAGCTTCAAATGTTTTTATTCTGAAAAAAATGTGTGCTGAAATTGGAATCAAGTCTGGAATTGATCTTTTTTTTTTTTTTTCCTAGCTGTTTTTATTTCTATATTTTGTTTGCTGAAATTAAAAACCCATAAGCCTTTCTGGCAGGTCTCAAACTGTAATAAAAATACTTTAACTTTTCAGACCTGTTAAAAAAAATGAAGTGGAGGAGAAAGCACGGATACCTGCTCTCAAATATAGTTAAGCAAAAGTAAAAAATATCCAGTTTGAAATGTACTTAAGTAAAGTACACATACCTCAAATCCATCCAGTACTTTACTACTATTACTTCATTATGTTGCACCACTGTTGGCTCCATTCTTCAACAGCAAACCTGCTCCTGCACTGTGGTTTTGATGAAGCTGGCTGTGCTTATGGTGTATGGTTTAAAGTCCCAGTAAAACACATGTAATGGTCTACTGAGCTGAGCCCTGACTGCACTGATAACACAGCCTCCCGCGCCCAGAGCAGATAACTATAGATGTGAACAAAACGATTGTGCTGCTGAGGGCCATAAATCTGCAGCGCTATGGCTAACTGCTGCACAGACACATATAGGCCTGTGTTATGGCCTGGTTTTATTAAGTGTGAAAGATAGGACAGCTCAGTTGGTAGAGTGTTTGCTCGCTGATCTGATGGTTGGTGGTTTGAATCCCCCTCTCAACATAAACATCATTGGTAGAGCGGTCAGATTTACTGACCCACAGGTTCGCAATGCGATTCCAGCTCCGACAGATGAATGTTGCTGTCCTTTGACAAGATACTTAATCCACCTCGCCCCCAATGTCTGTGTACACTGGTGTATGAATGTGTGTGAATGGGTGGGTGGTTCCTTAATGTAAACTGCTTTGAGTGCCTTGACAGTATAACATGTTAATGAGTTTTGTTTTTGATGCCCTGAGTCCCCCTTCATAACGCTTTCACATTACAAGTGGAGGGCGTTTCTCCAATAAAACTACTGCACATCACATCAGGTTTATGAAGTTGTAGTGTATTGTTTTGTATATTCATGGAAAATTGCTATGTGGGACCATGGGTGACATAGACTTGTGGGCTGGGCATTGCACAGAATCTTTGAGCTAACTGTAAGGATGGTTAGAATGGGGCCCAAGAGAGATCATTAAAACACTCAAACATGCATGGATGACATCTAAAAACTCTTCAGGCATGTTTTTGATCAGGGAACAATGTTATAATATGGTGGAAATCTCAGAAAAGTTGATTTTGCATAATTCTCCCTCTTTAAACGTGTGTGTATATTTTTTGTGAGTATGTGAGAGTTAACCTTATCTAAGCACTGACACCTCAAATGCAGGATGCTATTGGATTACTCAAACATGCATGAATTAATTGTAATGTGTTCAAAGGCTCATAAAAGTACAGTTTGCATAATATCTCTCCTCTCCTCATCAGTCTATGATCTTATGTAGTGTGCCAATTAATTTGTTTGCAAGTATAAAAGTTGTGAACTTGTATAAAAATACAGGTTATAATCAGAGTTTGCGGAATGGTTTATGAGAGCTAGAAGCAAGTTGCGGTTAACATGTTTTTTTCTGGTATTTATTTTTTAGCAATAACATAAATGGATTATGTTTTTATATGTCTTCATTGTTAACTGACATATTTATTAAAATAAAGGTTCCTAGACATACACGGGGTCATACACTGGACTTAGTCATAACCAACATCATTCCCATAAACACTTGTCACGTTTATGATCTGGGTGTCTCTGATCACAAGGTAACTGTGAAGGAATTAAGACCAGCACCCCCATCTTATAACTCACTTTGCAGTAACAGCCACTTTTTCATAGTCTGCTCCCAGGTTTACAGAGGAGCTGTGAAAGCTGAAAACTGGAGTGACGTTTTGTACCATCAGCCCTTACTGTTCATGAGATAGCCTACTGCAAGCATAAAAATACAAGAATCTAATATTATTCAAATATGATAAATAAATCCCATGGAAAGTCCAAACAACTATTCAACACAAAATACATTTCTTTAACTCCAGCATCAACATCTCAGAGAGGCATACCTTCAACCCCAGCTTCAGATCCATAGACTGTATATATATAAATGGACATAGTTAACATGCTAGCCGCTATGTTCCAAATAGGAAGTGAGCATGGACACGCTTCAGGGTTTGAGTTTCACTTTTTATTGAAAAACTGTGTCCACTCTATAACTGCTGATGTCAGGCTTGTCATTTCGCTCTTAAAATGTCTGTGCTACATAATTTTGGTGTTTTTATTAGCTATTTTGTCTGTAAATCAAGGTATGGACATTTATAACGGACCGATGAGGTACCTTCTTTCCCCGAGATCGCTCCCGCTAGCGTTAGCAGCAGGTTTGATTGACAGTGTTGCTAAGTGCATGCTCCCGGCTAAACCAGCAGAGTGGGCAGAAAGGGGCGTTATCTTCATCAGCCTCATTACAGATTCGCTCTTTGATTGCTATGATACTCGCGGTCGGAATTCCAAATATGGAACACGGCTCCAGATTTGCCCTTATAATTGCTAGCCTTGACGAGCTGGAGCCGAACGCTCCTCAATTGCAGTTTCTGGGTGTACATATATTTTGAGAAGTTTGTTTGAGTTGTTCTAGGCCATTTATCCAGTTTTCCTAGTGTGAGTGATCCTGAGAAGCGGGTCGACACCTGCCTCTTCCAGGCTGAATGTTCTCCTCGCTGGGTCCCTGATAGTAGTACCAGCACATCCAGAATGGCATCGCCACGATCCCTTGGCTTTAATGTTTAGTTGTGTTTGTACTGCTTGTCTTTGTAGCTCTTTGAGATTTTGCTTTTAAATGTAAAATGTATTATGTATTACTATGCTTTCCTTGGTTCGTTATAACAGCAATGTGCTGAAGGAAGCAGTACAAGTGTTTAGTTTGTTCCAAAATAGCTAAGGAACATTTTTTAACCTGTACATATACAACCAGGAGCCTGTGCAACAAAGTACAGCAAAGTGTGCGGAGACAGTGCATATTGAGTTAGGTGAAAAAGACATTGTCCGACCACTCAAACCTCGAAAGATTAGAATTACTGAAACATGCATGAATCACTAAAAATAATCATGGTTAAAGTCTCATAAAAGTTGATTTAATGATAATAATACATCCCCTTTAATTTCATCCCTGTTGCTTTTGAGAAGGGGGTTTTATTATTCACTATTCTTGCATAGTTGACTTCATTGGAGTTGTTTTTAAAAATGTCCTTGAGTTCAGGGTAGTACAAATCTCAAGTAAAAAAGATGCAGGATAACATATTACTCCTGAGACAGTATCAGTGAAAGAGAGCAAGGAAGGGAAAGAGAATGAGAGAGAGAGAGAGAGAGGGAGAAAGAGAGTGGGAGGGAGAACAAGAGATAGAGAGAGGGAGGGAAAAGAGAGAGAGAGGGGGAAGGGGGGGATCAGCAGCTTAAAACGTGAGGAGACATATTCCTGCTGACCTCCTCCACAACCTCCCTGACCAGAACAAGCAGCGACCTCGGGGAGGAGACTTTCTCAATCTCAAAACTAAATAAGCTATGCCCGCTGTGCTAGCATCTATTAAACCTGTACAAGTACTGGCCACAAATCTGCTTCCCCAGCGGTAAAAAAAATACACTTTTGAATTTCAATGGACTCTAACGTCGTCTGTGGGGTTTTACTGCGGTGCAAAAACATTATGATGCAGGTTGCAGGCCTTTCAAATAAGAAACTCAAACTAACCTCATGTCGCCATGGGAACTTGAACTAGCTAAAGTTTAGTTGTAAAAACTTAGTTTTGTAAAGGAAACATAACCTCAACTGCTAATAACAACCATCTGCATAGAGACCATTGTAAAAAAAAATCTACAAACACAGCTGTTATTGTAAAGGCAGAAGCAGTATGAATTATAGCCAAGAAATCAAGTAAGAGTAAAAGAGTATTGTGTCCCATTTCTCAAGAAAGAGTAACTGGACATAACATATGATTTATAATTTTCAATTAATGTAACTGGACAAAACTTCATTTGAGCTGGAACAAGCCAGCTCCACTGTCTGTGAGAGTGGTCCAACCCGCTCTTGAGCATTGTTGGTCAGATTGCTATGAAACTACTGATTACTCCGCCGAAAAGTAATCTAATTACAACTCTGATTTCAAAATAAAGTTATTTGATGAGTGATTAGTAGAAGTTAAAGTGAAAAAAAAAAATGTTCAGGCACTTCGGCACATCTTCCAAAAAACACTATTTGTAGGGCAGGGAGAGAACCACTGCTCTAAACTCCTCTTGTGCCGTTTGCACAGTGGTAATGCTCTGTCGCTGTCTGCCTCTTTCACAATAAAGGCCAATGCACACTAGTGTGTGATGTGCAGCTGCGTGACAAACTCACGTGTCAACACACTGAACACCATGCATCATGGCTCTTAAACAGGCTTTAAAGCAGCCCTTGCAGTGTTTGACAAGTTCCACTTGTAGGCACAGGCCTAGTGTGTGCGCAGTCATAGAAAATAATGGAAGCTCCATTTTTCCAGGTGTCGAAGCATCTCACTACGGTTGGCCATAAGGCTCTCTCTGTTGCACAAACAATCTGTGCAGCAGGATGTGTTAACCTGCTGTTAGTGGAACCTTGACTTATCAAACAAGAGGAGTTTCTGATTAGGTTGATTGAGTTTCATGAGTAACTTCTGACAGATTGAACAGATACAATGAGATGACGCATTTACACTTGTGGATTATTATTATTATTATTATTATTATTATTATTATTATTATTATTATTATTATTAACTGGGTCAAAAGAAAGTAGATAGCTGTTGTACCTGGTGTACACGTTTCAGTGTTTATCCTGTAATTATACATCCACGGGCTTGTCCTCTCGCCTGCTGTTACCTTGGCAGTGACACACGCCGCACACACGCCGTGCACTGCCCGGTGTGAGGCCAGTGTCTCAAAGTCTGCATGTTGCAGTCACATTCTGCAGTGTCTGTGTAAAGTAAAAGCCAGACAGATTAAAGGATACAATCTTTCGTCATCTTTCTCCTCGGTCCAGAAGGTGTTACATTTGACTCACTGTATTCTACAGCTTATACTACAGTTAGTGGCAGACTATTTACTCTTTTTGATGATGTGGAGTGAAGCTTAGACCTGTCACTAGATTGAACCTGGGGAGAGTCTGAACGTCTTACACCCGTCGTTCTAAAGGACATGAGCCCTGATACCATCGTCAGGTGCATAACAGTCACATTGTGCTGGATGTTTCCTGGTCCTACATGACCTCCTGAAACTGTCTCTACACATGGGCTAGTAATCATCCATAATCCTAGACAGCAGGAGTTAAGAGTTTCTTTTGAGGACTGCAGGGGCAAAGCATATCCCAATGGGGCCAACATGAGCCATGTGGGGAGCATACCTTAAAACAAAGTGAACACACTTTCACTTTGAAAATCTAGACGGGTTGGTGCTGGTCAGAGAAGTTCGTACCATATCGTATCAACAACCTCACTTGTCTGGTGTGTATTTATCCAGGGTGTCATTAAGAGAAGAATTGTCATTGCACTGTACTTTTGAGCAATACAACCACCTTTAATTGAATAAATGCAAAATATACTTGAGGGTCATATTGTGGAACATTTCAAGCAAAGCAATACCACCTCATTGGAAACTATCAACATGGCAGACCACTCACCAGTAAAGTTACATAATGCACTTTTAGCATATTAAGGGACTGTTGGATGGATAATGAATTACCAAATTTACTTTTACAAAAAGAACCAGGGCATGATAACCACACTGTATTTACTTTACATTATCCTCTTGCTGATAATGCAACATAAAGCCAACTGCCAACATTGGCAGCAACATACTGTGGGTTAACGGAATTAATAATTGCATAATTAATTACTATAAACCAACTGCAGGGCTCTGATAAGTAGATCTTTGGCTTTTTTCTCCCTTTTTTTATCATATAACCTGTACTCTATTCTTTTTTTTCTTTTTTTTTTTTTTTTTACAAATCCAATTAACAGAAGGAAGGCTCTGGGTGCAGCACGCCACATCAATTATTCATGGTGCGCTTTTTCCGTCCGGTTCCTGAGAGTTCCTGTGCATATTAAAGAGACACAGAAGCAGATGTGTTAGTGACTGGATGTGACAGGAGCCAAGCAGGGGCTGATCGTCTGCCAGACACCCTCAAACCTCTTCAGTGTGGCCTCTGAGGAGATCACATTATTCAAACGAAACTGAGAAAATAAACCTAAGGCAGTGTAAGAGGACTGTCCAGCAAATGTGTACTGTACAGTAGGCACAAGTTGTAGCCTGCTCAAGTAAAGGTACGGTTACTTTAAAATTCTGTTACTCTAGTACAAAGTATGGCCACATTTTATATTGCACTTTTCCACCCTCAAGGCTCTCAAAGTGCTTTACATGAAGAAACCACTCACCCATTCACACACACAAACACAGATATACCAGTGTACCCAGGTACTGGGGGCAAGGTCGGTTAAGTACCTTGTCCAAGGACACAATGACAGTAGACATTCTGTGAGAGCTGAAATCAGCCTGCCAACCTGGGGGTCAGTGGATAATAATCATGTTTATGTTGAGTGCAGGATTCAAACTGGATTTGAATCAGTGGACAAAAACGTAAACAATTGCACTACTGTCACCCGGCTAGTGGTCTGCAATAAACACAAGAAAGAGTAAAAGAGTACATTTCTCTTTAAGTAAATGTAATTATGAGACTAATTGGCTGCTGTTACTTGCACAATCCAAATCTGCTTCTTAACAGATTTTTAGAGATGTAAAATCATTAAAATGACATGTAAACAGCAAAAATATGTGATTTCCGTCTGATCATGGTCTCTGTGATTACTCACATGAGGTTTTGTGGTTTACATGCCAATTCAATATTCTTAAAGGTCCAAAAATCATATTTTAATGAGATTTTGATGTGCTCATAAACATAGCCAGTATCTGGGCTAGTGTTACGATACTAAAACTCAGTAGCGTGCGCTGACTTTTATGGGTAGGCAAACAGGCTTGGGGTGAACATCAATATTTAGTCGATGACAATTTAATAAGGCCACTTTTTATATAAACCAATTGCAAATTAGTATATTTAATTTTATTTTTTATTTTAAATGCATAATGAGCCAATTGAAGTCAAATTAGAGAAGCCTAGATCTACATAGTTTATTTGTATTTGTATAAATTGGACTGTATTTGACACCTTGTTTGTACAAACAGGGCTATTTGTCTTTATTGTCCTACTCCTACACCTCATTTATGCAGCTCAGCCTTCAGTACAGTACTATTGTTATCTATGGAATTATCGTTATGCATTGAGAAACCATATGAGTGATATATGACAGCTCTGCACACTGCTTACTAACAGCAACAGTGCACTGGTCAGACAGGGGCACAGGTCCAACAGCGGTACTGGTCAGACAGGTGCACTTATAATACAGCAACGTGTCACAAACGCCCGCTTAAACACAGCCCTGCATTAGAACTGCTCTCACACTCACCTCACAGATGAAAATCAAAACCAAGTCTTTCCTGAAGAAATGTCCTATATTTCCCTGAAGCAGGGCAGGTCCAGAACAGCCACATGTGACTGTGGCTCCTAGCTGCCACTCCACTGCTCCTTTTCCATTTCACACAAACTAGCCTTGAAACTAGGTCACTGTTTAAATGACTGCCTGTATTTCTTACATCTAATTATTAAAAACATGAAGCTAGAAACAATAATTTGTCACTAAAAGTGAGTTATTATAGACACTTGTGTTGAAAGTTGGCGCAGCTGTTGTCATCTCCTACTGCACATGCGAATGAATGAATGTTTCACAATATAACATTAAAAGTATGTATTTTTGTACAAATACTAGCTCTAATTATTACTGTGAGCTGGCTCGTGTCTCCGCAGAGCTGACCCATACAATAGCTTGATGAGTTTAATGCAATTCTTTGGAATGAAGGCAAAGTGATAACATTTCCATGGATCAGGTGAGGAAAAAGTTACATTGGAATGGACAAAACATTAATTTATACTTTAATAGTTTCAAAGAATATAACATGAAGATCAGAAGGTAGTGCAAGAAACACAATGTTCAAATCATTTCTTATACTACCCATATATATACCCTTATACTACCCCTTATGCTTAATACTACCCACCTGCGTAGTTAAGACACGGGCAGATTTTTTTTTTGCAATAGTTTATGAAAAGAAGAGCTGAAAGATGGGGTAAGTCCTATAAAATTGAACAGTGAAGAAAGTATAACCCTGCAGTTTTAATGTGCATCCACAATGGGAGAGTGGCGCACAAGAGAGTGAGGAGGGGAGTCACTGTATGCCTTCAATGATTATATATAAGCCTACTCTAAAGATATTAAGTGACTGTGACACTGAAGCATCTATGTGGCATGTAATGCAAGTTGACACAGAAGAATAGTAGTCAGTTTTTGCCTCTGCCCCGTGCTGAGTCTGCTTCTCCAAGTCTGTCTTGCTGCCACCACTTAAACTCTTCAATAATGTAGCATCAAAGGCTGACAGCAAAAAGTGCTCATTGGGCCTCATTTATGAATGTTTTCTTAAAAAATGTTTGTAACTTTCACTTTAAAAAGATGCTGAGAGATGTGCCAGATTCACAACGCATTCTTAACCAGCCAAATGTCTTCTTTAATGAGCGCTGCGCCTAATTTACCAACATCCAGCTTTGAACACAACATCATTTACATTTCATTTACATAAAAATTCATTTGTATTTTGTTATTCCAGCACGGTGACCAGGTTGTGACGCTGGCCCATATGGGGTGCCCGTAGAAGAGGAGCAGGTAAGTGTAGACCCAGCATTCCAGAAGAGTGAGTAACCATGAGTGTGGTATGGACTGGTAATAGTACTACTGCACAACTGTCAAAGTGATGAGGACTGGCATCTAAACCAGGTTAAAAGTGAACACTAAATCAACCTTTTGTTGGTCATTTGTCAACACTTAAAGAGGCGCTCTGATGCAAAATTAATGTTTTTGAGTTTTCTTCCAAGTTGGAACGTTGTTCCCTCATCAGAAACATGCATGAAGGTGTCATCCATGCATGTCTGAATAATTTAGCGATCTCTCCCAGGCACTATTTGAACCCTTCTTACAGTTGGGTGTAAGTATAGACTATATATTGTCAAGATCCCGGTCTGCTCTGTGTTTTCTGTGCCATTCTTCCCCCTCCTTTCTGTATCTGAGCCTGGAGGTGGGTAAACATTCTGGTACCTCCCACTACAATCAAGCTGCACCTATGGAGCACAAAGGGACCAAGGATCTGACATTCAGTGCCAGATCGTCCGTGTATCCCTGTGGTATTGTTCTGCTTGGCTCAGTCTAGTTTTTGCATTTATAATCTTGATACTCAGCTGGTTATTTTTCCATTATATATATATATATATATATATATATATATATATATATATATATATATATATATATATATATATATATATATATATATATATATATATATATATATATATATATATATATATATATATATATATATATATATATATATATATATATATATATATATATATATATATATATATATATATTTCATCTCATGGACAACATCTCATAGACTCAAGCAGGTGGCAGACCCACCACCAGAATAAAAAAAAGAAAAGTTACAAAAATATTCAATCCTTTCAGTGATACTGATCTATGCATTACACCTGCCATTGATCTTTGGTTGACCACATTAAAATGCTCTTCAGTGTACCATATTGTAGACATTTTCACAACTTAAATCAGTGTGTGGATTATTTAAAAGCAGGAAACAGAACACAGAGACTGACTGCTACAAAGTTCAGCCTCTAATGGCTCTCCTCCTTTTACCTGTTGGACAATTGCACCTTTTTTTCAGTTGGTGAACAAAGAAAATGAACTTTGAGAGCTTTTAGGAACTGAAATATGGTAGTGGCTCTGCATGTACAAAAACAGGTTTCTTAAAGAGCCTGTACACAATGGTTGTCTATGTATTTGAGCGAAATGTGTCTTGCCCCAGTACAGAAACATTGCATAAGCACCTTCTGGGGTAAAAATAAGTCCACTGTGTACTCTCTGCATCTAATTATAAAGTGTTTGATTGTCCAATAGTTAGGATGTGCGGTTGGCATGCTAATCGTGATGGCAAAACTCAGCTCTGGCCTCTGAAAGTTGTAAAAAGTGCTTATAAACTCATTGTGGTGAATAATTAGGATGCTCAGAATGCATAAGGTAAGTGAGAAATAACTTTGGACCACTGCAAACAGTTTAAAATGAATTAGTTTTGTTTTTTTCAGGTACAGAGCTTTTATTATCCCCATACAACCCTGCTCCCACCGTTTAGCACTGTCAGGCTTGAAAGATATACTCTGCTTTGAGAAATCGTGATGGAAGTACGGGCCACCGAAGGAGTTGACAGATCAAAATGAAGATGCTTGGGTTTTCTTTGGTGGCACCAATCCAAGGTTGAAATTGCTGTCACAATACATTCTTCAAATATGTACATTGTTTCAAGGAGATTGTCTAAAAGAGGATTTGGAAATTGTCCTTGCTAAGTTTATTTGTGGTAAACAAGACACTAAAGTGGGGCTAAACACATAAACTCTCAGCCATATTTCAAATAGAGCCGGTAACTTGGACAGTACCTAGAGGAGTAAAGGAGAGAATGAGGTAGGAGGAGGGGCAGGGTCTAGCTATTTTTGGAACAATGTGATGGAACAATGTTTAGCAGGTTTCGACACTTCAAACTCCACCCCTGCAGTCAGGCGTTTGTAATCAGAAACACCTGGATTTACACCTGGTTT
Source organism: Periophthalmus magnuspinnatus (assembly GCF_009829125.3). Taxonomy (NCBI): domain Eukaryota; kingdom Metazoa; phylum Chordata; class Actinopteri; order Gobiiformes; family Gobiidae; genus Periophthalmus; species Periophthalmus magnuspinnatus. The sequence continues at coordinate 28,672,961 of NC_047144.1, read as the reverse complement.
GTGTTTGATGTTACAAACTACTGAAAATTGCAGAGCTAACTGAAAGCAGCGCAAACTTTGATTTAGGCGTTTTTGACCAGAAAGCTGCAAATATACATACACAATATAAGTTGGCGAAAATGAGTTGGAACAGTGATGATCAAAACACCACATGCACTGTAAAGATCACGCAATATGTTTTTTTTTCTTGGCTGATGTTGATACTAATTGTTTGAAATCCTAAGCAATTGATGACCAATTAGTTCTGCCGATATTTTGGGGCAAATATAAAGTTATATATCTACTTATTTTCCACAACTTATGCACTTTAAATTGACTACAATCCCATCCACAGCCCATTTTTAACCACAAATCTCTATGAGAGCTGTGCAGTTAAGTGTTCAAATAACGTTTCATGTGTGTTCTTTAGGCAGCAGGTCAGCCAAAACAAAATGTCACCCTGGTTTTGAGATTATGGTTAAAAGGCTCATATTATGCTATTTTTGGATCTATGTTGTAATGTTTCTTCATCAGAAACAGACCCAGAGTCATCTTTCATTTGATTCACAAACCTTGCATATTTACGCTGTGTTCTCTGAAAACAGAAAAGACACTGTTGCACCTTGTGATGCCATGTGGTAATACAGGAAGTGTTTTCTGTGTTTTTAAACTCCATACACCTTCATTAGAATCATTTGGATGATTTCAGACCAGGACCAGGAATGCTAATATCTACTGAACAAAAGGAAAAAGGTAGCTGTTAACTTAAATTACTGCTTCATGGCATCATAAAGTGCAACAGCATTTTAAAGATTCTATATCATGCAGTGGTTATAATGTTGTTACCTCATCAAAAACATACCTGCAGTTGTTCTATGTTTACTTCACACATGTTTGAGTAACCCTCTATTATTAGTCAATCTATATCTCTGAAGCTCAAAATGCTCCGTTACACCTTGTGATGTCACGAAGTTGTAGTTTTCAAATTAGCATTTACCTTTTATTTTTCTTCAGTAGAGATTGGCAATTCCAGGTCTGAAATTATCAGACAGAATAAGAAAGACATTAAAATCACAATACAACAAATCAAAACAAAAATAATAACAAATATTCCTCATAAAATTCACATTAAAAGAGAAGAGTGCAGAATAAAAACCTTTCAGTCATGTGCACAGCTAAACAGAACCGTTTTGAGCCTGGATTTAAACATTGTCAAAGTAGAGGCCTGTCTCACATCTTCAGGAAGAAGTTCCAGGTGTTGGCTGCATAAAACTTAAACACACTGATTCCCCATATCTGTGTAATCCCTCAGTCATCCAGGTCTGATCCATCACAAAAGAAGAATCACATCTGTTAACTGGACAAAACATTGTAACAGTGAAGACGTTTCACTGCTCATTCAAGCTGCTTCTTCAGTTCTGGTAAGAGTACTGACCAGATCTAAGAGAGCTAAAAAACAGGACTACAGGGAATCTGAACCTAGAAACAAAGGTGTAACCATTTCTTACACAGCGGGTGTGTCTGAAAAACTTCAGAGAATTTTCAGACAGTATGAGATTCCAGTCTATTTCAAACCTACAAACACTTTAAGACAGAAACTGGTTCACCCAAAGGACAAACCCCCGAGCCATAAACAAAGTCATGTGTCTACTCCATTCAGTGAAGAGTGCAGTGAGCGTTACATTGGAGAAACTAAACAGACACTCCAGAATGTACCAACACTGTCGAGAGAGTAGCTCAAGACCCCAGTCTGCTGTGCCTCTCCATCTCAAAGACACTGACCACTCCTATTCTGATAGTGAGGGACAGATCTGAGCCAAAGAAAAGAAATGGTTTGAGGGGGGAGTTAAAGAGAACAGGAACTGAAGAAGCGGCTTGGATTAGCATTGAAATGTTTTCACTCCTACAATGTTTTGTCCAATTGACAGATTTTATTCTTCTTTTGCGACTGATTCTCTATGTTTAGTCCTGACTCTGGACACCAGCAGGAGGCCGGTCCCTGAAGTCCTCAGAGATGGTTCACATGGCACTAACATGTCGGAGATGTATGAAGAATACAGTGGAGCACTTCCTGTACTACCACATGACATCATAAGATGGGACAGCGTGTTTTGTGTTAGAGAGAACTCCTAAACCTAAATATGCAGGGTTTGTGTGTTAAAGATAAAGTGTGTTATGAGATAACAGCGTCATGGCTAAAAGCTCACTAGAGACAATTTTGCTTATTATACGACCTTTAAGGTTAGGGCCAAGGTGATGGTGTATGTTATGGATTTACTTTAAACAATTTATTTTAAAAGTACAAAAATAGTGCACCACATGCACCACATCATTGTGTTAACTGTAAAGACCGAGATAAATGCAGCAAGATTTATTTTTATTTATTTATGATTGGTGAGTGCAGCTGGCTGACAATGATAAGATGTTCAAATACAATATAAATAAATACAGCTTCTAGAATGGTAGAAATGTATTAAATTAATGAATATGGTAAATGTATGTGTGCGTGTGTGTGTGTGTGTGTGTGTGGGGGGGGGGGGTGTCTGTGCATGTGCGTGAGTGTGTGTGTCTGCATAGCTCCCTGTACCTTCTATAGAACACGATTCAGACAACCTGCGGTGTTGGCATTTTAATACATTTATTTATAGTGTTGGCATTTAAGCAAGATTATGAATCATTAAAAACAAGTTTTTCACCATAGCTTTGTTTATCAAAGATGATCTTTATTATTATTGTATTTTTTTTAACAAACAAATAAACATGTGTTTTGTGGATCTGGAGAAGGCATTCGACCATGTCCCTTGTGGTGTCCTTTGGGGGGTGCTCCAAGTGTATGGAGTCCCGGACGGGGTCTGGTTCGGGGACCACAGGATTTCATCTCTGCTGTTTGCAGATGATGTTGTCCTGATGGCTTCATCGAGCCAGGACCTGCAGCAGACACTGGGGCGGTTTGCAGCCGAGTGTGAAGTGGCTGGGATGAGAATCGACTCCTCTAAATCCGAGGCCATGGTTCTTGACCGGAAAAAGATGGTTTGCCCTCTCTGGGCGGAGAGTCCTTGCCTCAAGTGGAGGAGTTGAAGTATCTCGGGGTCTTGTTCATGAGTGAGGGTTGGATGGAGCGTGACATTGACTGTTGGATCGGTGCAGCGTCAGCGTCGCTGTATCGGACCGTTGTGGTGAAGAAGGAGTCAAAGAAGACCCGGGGAAGACCTGGGACATGCTGGAGGGACTATGTCTCTCGTCTGGCCTGGGAGCGCCTGGGGTCCCACTGGAGCTGGAGGACGTGTCTGGGGTGAGGGAAGTCTGGGAGTCCTTGCTTAGACTGCTGCCCCCGTGACCCGGCCCCGGATAAGAGGAAGAAAATGGATGGACAAACAAACAAATAAACTCCTATAAATTTTGCTATGACAGAAAACATGTTTTCTTATTTTATTTATTTGTAAATGGACAGCACGTATTAATGAACATTTTAAAATGTTAATATGTAAAGATTATAGCAAATATGGCTCAATGCCATTATCAGTCCCTCAGCAGGTTGATGTAAAACAGTTGACAGAACAGAGAAAAGAAAAGAACATTACAAAACAGTTCAATTGAAGTCAGAAGTTAAATATAATGAATCAGCAGTGACTGCATGTTATGGTGGTGGTCACTTCCAGGGGCAGAGTTGCATGTCCTACCTGTGATGCAGTGTCGTATGTATGATTTCAGAAGTATTTTATAAAGTAGGAGCAGTTTTGTAATAAAATAAGTAATTAGTTTCACTAACATTTTTGACACTGATGCCAGGACACTAGGGCAGGTACGAGGAGGTGTAGGTGTGTTACGGCCTTAGGCCTTAAGTTCCTTTTGTTGTTTGTATTTGACCATTATGTCTGAGTGTTCCCAAGTCTTCTTTTTTCCCCATAAACATGGTTGCTGGATTCCTAGGCCATGACTGGAGGTCAGTTTTCCAGCCTGGCCCACCTTTAGCCGCCTCCCACCCTATTTAAGAAGATTGGGTCTTTGGGTCTAGTCACTACAGGGGTGGCTTTGTGTTACGAGACACTTTGTTGTCAGTACTGACTGTGTTTGTTTGTAAAATTCACAATGTTGCCTATTGTGAAGTTTGTTTTGTAGTAACCTTTTTTTGTGTGTGTGTAAAACCTTGCAAGGTACCCTTTGTTTATCTATGTTTACTCCCTTTTTGTTTAGTTTATCCTTACAATCCTGTTAATTAAATTACTTCTTATTTTACCATTTTTCCATCTTGGGTTTCTTTATGTTACTTCCCTTCCCCTAGCTGAGCTGGGTCGTACAAGGTGCATACATGGTTTTTTGGTACAAACCAACTGGATTTCAGCATTGGAAGTGGCAACTTAAACAGGTTTCCCACACATTGCTTAATGTCCAGGACAAAGTATCCCCTACAAACAATATATTAACATGCAAGTACTTTTTCTCCTCATTTCAATGGTACTTGTGATTTTAGTCTTGCTCATAAGGCAAGGCAAGTTTATTTGAACAGCACATTTCATTTACAGAGTACCGTAAATTTCGGACTATAGAGCGCACCAGCTAAATTTGAAAATCAAAATCAATTTTGTCCATATATAAGCCGCTCCTGAATATAAGCAGCAGGTTTTCATATTGTAACATGAGATATTTACACAAAAAGACGGTGCACCGACACCTGTCCGAAAACTGGCACCAACACGACATCAACACGGGATGAACACACCTGCAGGTTTAGAAAATAAAGCTGCACCAACATGGAAAATCTGCTTTTATTTCATCTGAAAACTTTTGTCGTCTTTTTACATTGACCAAGTTGGATTCATTGATGCCGAGCTTACGTGCAGTGGCTCTATTTCAGGGGTCGGCAACCCGCGGCTCCGGAGCCACATGCGGCTCTTTCAGCCTTATACTGCGGCTCTGCGTGGCTTGGGAAAATACATTTTAAGTATTTAATTGAAGTGTATTTTATTTGTGTTAGCTCTTTTTTATTGTAGTTTAAATTGGAAGATTATGATGATCTTAAAATAAAATAATATTTTCTTATTTTTCGTTGCTCAAAATAAGCGTCACACTCGCGGAACAATGTTCAAAACAAACACCGCTCACGTCTCACACAGACACTGACACAGACACTGACACAGACACTGACACAGCTCACTGTCCTGCGTAAAGAGCCCTGATTTTCAGACGCTGTGGCACAGGGGTCAGGAGCAACTTTCGCCCGTCCCTAATGACGCACTAATAAGCTCGTCCGTAGATGTATCATGAAAATCCTGTTGGAAATCGCCACAGAAATCTATTTGATGTAGTAGCAAGTTTATTATCTGCTCTTGTCTCCGCGATGACGTTTCACGTATAACACATCAGACATGACGCCCAAAAGTAGAGCCACAAGCGAGTGAAAATGAGCCAAAACAAAAGTCTTTGGAGAGCAAAGGGGAAAAGGACAACTGAGGAGTCAGAAGAGGAGACTACGACCTCCAAGAAAAAGAAAGATAAATTTAACAGACAATGCCTACTTAAAATCTGGGTTTGTCGCAACAGGTGACTCACGCGCACAGTCCGCTCTGCGTAATATGCGGGAAAAGCAAATGAGGCAATGAAACCTTCAAAACTGCTTTGGCTCATGGAGAATAAGCACCTGGGATTAAACGATACGCCTTTGGAGTTTTTGTTTGAAAGAAACTGCAGAGCAGAGTAGACATAATCACATAATCAGCGCAGGGCTCACACTGATGCAGCGGTTTGGTGAGTTGTATTTTTTTATGCACTTAAGTTGATTTTTGCCATATTTATCTGCCACGTGTAGGCTTGTCCATGAAAATAAAACCTAAAACATTATTATTATTATACACAGTGTTATCTTCATTTTAGATGTCAAAAAGTATTTGCGGCTCCCAGTGTTTTATTTTACGTGGAAAGTGGGTCCAAATGGCTCTTTGCGTGTTACAGGTTGCCGACCCCTGCTCTATTTCCTTCTTTATCTTAAAAACTGCATCATATCCATTTCATGATGCGCAAAATGATCGTTCAAAATCAAAACAAGTGATTTCTTCAGAGCAGAATCTTTCCCCACGTCTGTCTCACTTTTACGTTTACAGCTAGAGAGCGCCCCCGGTGGCCATTATCCAGTAAAATTCTATAAATAAGCAGCACTTGCTGTATAGGCCGCAGGGTTCAAAGCGTGGAAAAAAAAGTTGCAGCTTATAGTCCGAAATTTACGGTAATCCATAGTCCTTTACAGAATAAGAAAGACATTAAAATCCCAATACAAACAAATCAAAACATAAATGATCATCATAAAATGAACATTAAAACAGAAGAGTGCAGAATAAAACACTTTCAGTCGTATGCACAGCTAAACAGAACTGTTTTGAGTCTGGATTTAAACATTGTCAAAGTAGAGGTCTGTCTCACATCTTCAGGAAGACTGTTCCAGGTTTTAGCTGCATAAAACTGAAACGCTGATTCCCCATGTTTAGTCCTGGTTTAGCCCTGGTTTAGTCCTAGTTCAGTCCTGACTCTGGGCACCAGCAGGAGACTGGTCCCTGGAGTCCTCAGAATGTGAGATGGTTCATGTGGCTCTTGTGGGAGATGTGCTTTGGTGCTGGTCCATGGAGAGACTTGTTCTCAAGCAGAGCTGCTTTAAGGTCTGTTCTCTGAGCCACAGGAGCCAGAGACCTGAGCCACAGGACGCATCTGTGAAGTACTTCCTGGTTCTAGACCTGAGCACAGGACACATGTGTGAAGTACTTCCTGGTTCTAGACCTGAGCACAGGACACATGTGTGAAGTACTTCCTGGTTCTAGACCTGAGCACAGGACACATGTGTGAAGTACTTTCTGGTTCTAGTCAGGACTCGAGCAGCAGTGTTCTGGATGTACTGTTCTGTCTTAAGGCTCGTTTGGCGAGGCCAGTGAGCAGGACGCATGTGTAGTTAGCACAGTAAGGATTACTGATGTCATGTCATCTTACCTTCTAGGCAGGTTATATCAAACAATGCAGACATTTTGTACAAAATAAGTATAATTTCCTGCATTTTGGTGGATTTTAGAGAAAGTTTTTCAAAAATAAGTAAGTCTATTCATTTGAATAATGCAAAGCAAAGTGTAGAGACATTTTCAAGGACAAAACAGATATTTCCCAGGACAGTTGGCCTTTTTTTCTCATTTTCCATGTCTCAAAAACAGGCCAATTATTTTCCAGAATTTCCAGGACACATGGAGACGTGTGTATGTATATATATATATATATATATATATATATATATATATATATATATATATATATATATATATATATATATAATTTGTTTATTTATTTATTTATTTAATTTTGTTTTGTTTTTTATCACATTACAATGAACAAACTGCTGACACTCAAACAAAATACTCAGGTTTACAATTCAGAATTACTTTGCATATGTCACTGTGAGTTTCTCAAGCTAAGGCTATAACTTTTCCCCGGAACATATTTCAATCCTGGTAACTTATGCTATATGAGATATCCACACTTTTTGATAACAAACTTCTGCAGCGCGGCGACAGTTTAATACGAGTCTTCCATCTT